>NW_019735574.1:253750-431111 GCF_002891405.2 Cryptotermes secundus | reverse complement strand
GCAGAGCAGAGTAGAATACCCGCCAGTAGGGTGACAGGAGGTAGAACCAATGATGACTGCAGGTTCATTATCCAGTGTAGTACAACCGACGAACGTCGGTAAGAGTGCATATAGATGTATATAGTGACATAGAGAAATAGAATAGAATAGACATGCGTGTGAGTTTACTTTAACCTAGCAATTCCTTAAGTGTTACCCTCTTCCTTGACGACTCCAGGACCTCCCAACACTCCGGCGAATTACGAGTTAAGCCAGGACAGTGACGCAAGCTATGATAAGTTTACTAGATTTCTTGAAAATAACAAGATGGTGGCAGCATACTAAACAGGGTGACAGAGCGGGATATTTCCACGCCCTCTGTCACCTCGGCATAAGAGAGGTGTAGCGGCGGCTTAAGAGAGGTACAGTGGCGGAAGCGGTGGAGGTACCTCCACCCCCCCTTCACGCCATAACAGTGGTGGCAGCGGTGGGATACCTCCACGCCCCCCTGCCACCACGGCGTAAAATGACGTAATGGCTAAAAGCTGGAAGAGCGGCTGTTGTTAGCCAGTGACCAGTAATCACGCAATTGCATGAATGAACATTCAGGCTAACCCCATGCGATGGGTCACAAAATAATACAGCAACTGCTGTAAGCGGTGTTTTATCAAACGCTACCTAGCAATATATACATACATATACACTATAGTTATGTGTAAAACTGTAAATAGTAGGTGTTCACAAGAAACCAGACTCTTTGACAACTGACTGCAGAATGCTGACATGTAAAATTGTACATATAGATGACTTGTGCTACTGATTTTGACAGCACTGACTACACTCGCAAAGGTCAGCAGCAACTGTAGATGACAGATCTGTTCTATCATCAGAGTGCATCCCTCAAACCTGCATCTGTCTCACAGTAACAAACAATCTGGTCTTGGGTCCCAGATGTGGCTTGACACCAAGACACACTGGCCGACTGTCAGTCATAACATAACTCTGACTCTGACTTTGACTTGCATTTACATGATAGACAGACATCAATCCAAACCCTGTGTATAGTAACTAAAATGTGAAAACTGCTATAAGTTGGAGGCATTATCATACAAAATGTTAGGTACACTCCTGACTGATTTCTATACAAACGTACATATACCAAACAGAAAGCTAAATAGAGATTTTGTACAGCCACCATGCTGTTTCTGTATTTACAGAAATGCAATTTACTTTACTGAAAGATGCATACGCCTGAAGGTCTAATATTAAGTGGTGTTGAGTGATACTCCCACCTCGTGAGTTCACAGATATGCCATTCTGGTATTATTGAGGCTAGAAAATTAAGAAGCACAAATATAAGGTGGCCACTATCCACATAGTGAAAAGCACAATAGGCCATTGAAGGTCACAGTGCTAGGGCCAGTTTTATGGCTCACCCCTCATACTCATCCACAGTGAAACTCATCAGACTTAAATATTTTCCCATAACTTTTATGTATATCATAACCTATGTCAATAAGTTACATACACAGAATTTCATTAATTTAGGTTTTCTGAAGAAATTAGTTAACAACAAAATTAAGTTTTATTGTATACATTCACAATTCAACCTTGCTCAATCAGTGATCCACTTGAAAGATAATTCTCACTATAGCAAAGAAGCCCAATGTAAACAGATCTGATATGTTAAAATCTTGGCCAGCACATCAGTTATACTGAAGTTCATTATAATTTCCTCAATACTTCTACTTCGGCCAGGCATAGAAGCCACTTTCATTTACTTTACATTACAACAATTTATTTAAGATTCATCTTAATATTATCTTTTGATATCATTCTTTCCAAGAGATTCTGCCACCGAAATTCTGTATGCAATTCTTAACTTTGCCTTCCAAGCTACATGTCCACCCGTTTTTAACCTCTTTTATTTCAAAATCCTACCAACATTAGATGATCCATAAGTCCTCATTATGTAATGTCCTAAAGTCTCCAAATACTACATCACTCTTAGATACATCAATTTTTCTAGACATTTTGCTTTCATAAACTCCTAATTTATGTCCCCCTAATGGTGTTGAAAATCCAGAAGTGTGTGTGGTTTTATTTTATTTTTAAGTTGGTTACATAATAACGCTGTAAGTATATAAAGCTACTGGTGATATGACTGTTACTCATTTATACAAATAAATCAACAGACAAATACATAATTCCAACTGCCAATCAAATGTCTATACAACCAAGATACACTGGAGGACATATCCCCATGCCTGCAACTTGAATTACACTCACCTGCTCCCTGAGCGAGTAGTAGTTGTGCAGTGCTTATGGTGCTGGAGTTATCTGTTGGCAGTCGAGACCCATCCCCTTCGGGCAAAAGTAATCGACAAGGCAAAGCCATTGGCATCAAGGAGTGCTGATACACTAGGGCTGACAGTGAACCTAACAACAGAGTATTATACCCTCATTACCAAAACAAATTTCTGTAACTAACACGCTTCTAAAACGAATGTACTACTGGGCATACTGAACAATGTTACTTACTGGAAAAGGCATGACAATACTTTCTAAGCACCACAGCCAATGCCTAAATATATATATTTCATTTGTGGTTTAACACCAGTTTCAATAGATCAGATTAGACAGAGCTGAATGGTAGCAGAATGTTCAAGAATATATTGGAAAGGGTGTCCTGATATGTAGAACTATCCTGAGATTTCCGTGGAAGGATTAAGGAAATCTACACAAAAAAATTTAATCATGACAGCAGGTTTCTAGGCTATAGTTTGAACTCTTTAATAACTTCTGAACATGAAGCAGCAGTGCTAACTACTCAGCCGCAGTATTCAGTAGATATTTTATCTACATCATATATTTTTAACTACCTTCACAGTAAGAGTTCAGTGCTGATGCAATGCGGTAAGATCATCTCTACTTCAGTGATTTCCATCTAGGTGTACATTCCTGGCATTTTTCACCATCATGCATTAGGATTTAAATTATATGTGGGGGTACGCGGTAGCATAGTGGTTAAGGTACTATGCTACAAGCTGGAAGGTCGCAGGTTCAAGTCCTGATGAGGTCATTGGATTTTTTTCAATTGACCTAATCCTTCCGGCCGCACTAGGCCCCGGGGTTTACTCAGCCTCTAACAGAAATGAGTACCAGGAATTAATTAATTAATTTTCCTGGGGAGTGAAGCGCGGCCGGCGTGTAAGGCCGACAACCTTACCGCCATCTTTGAGCCGACTGTCAAGGTAATGTGGGATCCTTAATGTCTCACAACCCTATGGGCCTTCACGGCCTGTTACACGGATAGTTTTACTTTTTTATTTATGTATATGCAGCATTACAAAGCAAACAGGGCCAGAGGGCTATCATCATATGAGCAAGATACAGGTTAAGGCTAAGAGAGTCGATCCATGGGAAATGATAACCATGCTAAATGGATATTTTATGGGTTTTATGGGATGTGTTCAATAAGACCATGCACTGACAACCTTCAGATAATATCACATTATACATTCTGTTGTGAAACAACTGTAATAATACATACTGAACACAGGTTCGTTGCTGCATCCTTTAAGCTTGACACCTCGTGATGTTGGTTCAATGAGGAAATGCCGCACTAGTTCGCTAGCTGGATCATTTGTCTTGTTCTGGAGATTAGGAGGAGGTGTAGCTACCTTCAGTGCTAGACCAAATGCACCAGGGAATGAGTTGGAATCTCGCACTACAAATGTTCCTGGTGCTTGATCGCGAAGCATATTGATCGCTGTAAATCAAATTTCAGAAATATGATATGATATTGTGGGCATTACATAAAAAGTCAACACTGTTACTGTCAATTTCCATTTATTAGAAACTAAAGAAAATTGTGAGGTACAGAAAAAGTGATTAAATGAATCAATTTGTATAATTCTGTTGATTTCATACTGTAATACATGCACTTGTATCCTTATCTGTAATATAAAACATCTACATGTACCAAAACATCATGCGCTAATATTAATATTAATGCATGGTGTAAACTGATTTATTGAAGAGAGTATTAACCACTTCCTGTACCTAATATACATTACAGGTTTAGGCATGTAGCATTAACTATGTGTTTCTCAAAATAAAAACTTTAGATTAAAACTACACATGAAGAACGTTTTACAGACTGTATGTTTCTCTAATACTGTACGCTATTTTATAGCATATTCTGAAAAAAGTGATTTCAACTGATATTGCTTTTCTTCTAATCACTTGCTTCCCATGACACTACAGATATTATGGACAAGACTTTGAATAAAGTAATATTTGGAATCCTCTGCAGAAATGTATGAATAAAAATTATACTTTTCACAAAGAATGAACCAAACAATGAAATATCCTTATCAAACATTAAAATACTTGGATGTTACTATGACAGTTTAAAATCTGGATTTCATTTGTTCACAGTCACAATTCCGTGCTAACTGATCAACCAGAAACCAACTAATCTATCAACTGACTTTTAAAACATTCCTTATCAAATGTTTATGTAACTCACCTTCCTCCCGAGAAATTGTCGGCTTGTACCAGAACCGTGATGTATCCCTTACAAATTTTACATGGGCTGGAGAGACCTCTTGGGGTGGTTCACTGTTGGAGTGGAGTGAGGAGCGACGTGAATGACCATAGTATACTGTGGGTGAGGACTGACCTGTGCTCCCATTCTGTAATGCTGCATTCTGCAAATGTAATATAAAACTACACAATTGGTTTGCATTGTTATGTATAAATTTCAAGTTATCCCTGTATTTAATTAAGCAGAATATCATGAAGACATGGGGGGGGGAATGGAGGTTATTTCCACATATACTTAACCCTGCCATTAAACAGAGATAAATGATTGGTTTGTGTCCTAGCCACTCCACTGAGAATAGCGGCGCAAGAGTGTATAACAGAAGGGTTATAATTTTGAGTGTAAACAAGCAATTGTCCAATAAATATATTTGTCTAATCTGAGACCCACATAAATTTCTTGCCATGTTACCTAGGAAACACGCGACAATAATAATGAATTTCAAAACTGAGACAACACAGTAACAGGGTTAAGGAAAAAGGAGTAAGCACTTTCAACAATCTCCTGATCTAACCCTTAAAAACACTATGTCACTTCACTGACTCCAGTTATCATGGCTTACACAAGTAACATAGTACACAAACAATTTTTTTTTTCATTTAAACAAATGATCGAATATATTATCTGGCGCAATTACAACAGAAGTTACAAAAATGTGTCTATATGCTTTGATATGTCAGTTTGTCTGTGCATAACTCAAAAACTGATCTATGGATTACCAAAAAATTTGTATCAGGAGTTTTACTCAAATTTGCCAGTACATTCCAATTTTCATTAAAACCAGACAACAGTAATGGACACAGTAATGGACACTTTACATGAAGACCTGCATCAAAAGCATAACTTGCTAATTATTTATTGGAGAGACAAATTTTAATAAATGCTGTAGAGAAATATGAAATATACCATTGATGTCCAATACATTTTTGGTGTTAAGCTGGTTTTCAAGTTAGAGGAAAGGGATCTTTATGATGTGTTGGCTCAAAATTCAACAACAGTTGGACTGATTTATATTAAATTTTATACTGGAGGTCACTGCTTGCCTGTCCCATCTGTTTCATGCTATTTATAAGAAAGCATCAAAATGTTGGCATTCATGAATTTAAAATCTAAAAGCATTAAGTAAACATGCCAGAACTGTTACACTATACATACTTTTCCTAACTTACTGTACAAGTAAATGCCTTTCCTGCATTATTACCAAGACAATCTACTATAAACTAATTACAAAGATTTCAATCACCAAGTTCATCACTGAAACACTTCCTCTCGGGAATATAACATGCAACTTTAACAATAGCCTATGGAAAACATTTCTTTGAATTACACATATGCATGTGACATAGCACTTCCCAAAACACACTAATGAGCAAACTGCTGTATATTTCTATCTGTATTTGTCTTGTCTATATATATATATATATATAGGTATGTGTGTGTGTGTGTGTGTGTGTATAAAAGATAGATACAAATACATACAAAGTTTCACTCTCTAATCTTAATCTTACCTTGGGGCTCTGTTGAATGTAAGATCCATCAGACAAACTGACAGATGATTGAGATGTAATCGGGAATCCTGTTGCTGCACTGACACCAGTAACCCCACGGCCATTACTGCTGCCACCACTAGAAGTACTGGTGATGCTGATATTTTGATGTGGCACTGTGTTTGGAGGGGGCAGATCTGACACTGGAGAAGGAGAACGGTCCTTGCTGTGAAACAATAAAAGTATGAAAACAATTTCACACTAAGTTTTCACCAATACTGAATTAACAAAACTACTTAGTGTCTCCTGCAGTTAGGCTGCCTATACAGAAATTGCTTACAACTTGCAGTAGCTGTAGAAAATGATCAGTCATGGGGCTCTTCACTTTATAAGAATGACATACTGATAGAAAACCTATGCCACGGCTTAAACATGGGACCTTACAGACTTGAAGCAGGGTGATAAGTCACTGAACAGCAGTGTTTGATAATTGCATAGGTACAGACAATTACTACTCGTAGTTTATTCAATTCATTTTGTGCCTCAAAGTTAAATATCTCCAATTTTGGCCAACTTATATTAATACAAAATTCCTTAAAAAGAGATATATTAAAATTATAACATGATTAATTCAGCCACCTCAACTACACACATAAAAATGTAACTATTCTATCTGCATTTTGCTGGTGTTCCTGTTTCTACCACAAACGAACTGAGAATATTCAAAGACCAACTACCAATAGAACCTCCGTCGAGTGTAACAATATATATTCTTGTCACTATTTCCTCACATTTGCCTTACATGTTTCGGCTCACAAAGAGCCATCATCAGAGGCATCCACAACAAAAATATGGAAACACTTGCACTGCTCAACAATCACAATATACAGTTTTTTGTGGAAGATGTTACACGTATCGGAGCGTAAAACACAACAACATCTAGTACCCCGAGTGCGGGTATCCCACTTGCATTTAAAAAATCGCCCACAAAGCGGGTCGTTAATGTTAAAATTAAAGTTAAAACCGTCCAAGTAGAATATTCAGGTTCCTCTTAGTGGATTGTCCCAATGGGGGAGGCGTCAGCACGAGGTTGCGTGGGCTTGTGGTCGGCTGTGTCCGACGCGTAGTGTATTGTGTAGTGCACTACACAATACACTACGCGTCGGACACAGCCGACCACAAGCCCACGCAACCTCGTGCTGACGCCTCCCCCATTGGGACAATCCACTAAGAGGAACCTGAATATTCTACTTGGACGGTTTTAACTTTAATTTTAACATTAACGACCCGCTTTGTGGGTGATTTTTTAAATTGCAAGTGGGATACCCGCACTCGGGGTACTAGATGTTGTTGTGTTTTACGCTCCGATACGTGTAACATCTTCCACAAAAAACTGTATATTGTGATTGTTGAGCAGTGCAAGTGTTTCCATATTTTTGTTGTGGATGCCTCTGATGATGGCTCTTTGTGAGCCGAAACATGTAAGGCAAATGTGAGGAAATGGTGACAAGAATATATATTGTTACACTCGACGGAGGTTCTATTGATAGTTGGTGATTGATAGTGTAACGGACCAAAATGAAACAATTCAAAATATTCAAAGACATTTTGATATTATGAAATTGTGTGTATTGTGTATTATTACAAGTCTGTATGACACCTGAGGGTGTTAAGGTAATGTGGAAGAATTGCTCAGTAATTTCTGGATACAGTTTGAATCCTCATTCCCAATTACTCTAGTTACTCAAGTAAACTTTACTTCTGTGATATTTATGATTAAATTTTGTGATAACAACATTTCATTAATTCATGTATACTTTAATATACTCTGATCTTTCATGCTTGGATATTGTAATGAAAAATATTTCCCTACGAATAAGATTCAGTCAGAATAATCTTCTTAGATGCCACATGCTTAGGTCATGCATGCAATTTACTACATGCACTAAACATTCCACTGTGAATTTAATTAATTTCTATTTCAAGGTCAAAAGTGTGGTATATTTGATTGTTGATATTTTATTTTGTCCTTTCCTTTGATAATTGAATCTAATGTCATGTGTTACCAATTACAATGCTGAGTGCTTAGCCTGATGGTTATGGTGTTTTATAAAAACATGTGGTAACAGATTATTCTGTGTAATCCCGGTTGCCAATGATAGGGAACTGTATGTTTAACTGTTTTGCATTTTTACTAGGTGACTCAAGGTATGATGACCAGACACTAATAAACTATGATTCCAGCACTTGAATGTTATTCTTTCTTTAAACTGTTAACTACTATACACTGTGATACTGATCAGGGAACCACCAATATTCCAGGTGAAGAACAGGTACATCTGCTAGTCTGAAAATACTATGAAATATCAAACTGAAGGTTTAATTATCTTGTTACAAGAACCTGCCACTGAGCTCTATCCTGAGTCCACAGTATAGTTTTTGGGATCCGTTCTAATACTGTAATGGATTTCATCAATGTACTGAAAGGCAACAGCTCTGTAAATACGGTCCAACACGCAACAACAGATAAGGCCATTTTCTCTTTGTCATCCACACTACGACCAGTGCTGCTAAGGGACACATCAACATGCAGTCTGACACAAGACATGTGTTTTCTGTGTGGTCTGCACCACAGAACAACAGAGGGGCTGTGTTTTTTGTGTGTAGTCCGTGCCAAGCGGATATGAGAAATACGGGAATGTGAATGACTTCACTGGAGTTCTGAAGTTCCGAGAGAACAGCAGTGTGGCCAGAAGAAGAATCTGAAGACTAGTGTGACGTTATATGTGCTACAACTTTCAATGAATGCATCCTGTTGTGTATCATATATTATTTCTTACTGAAAACCATCAAAGCACAACATCAGTAACACTTGTAAGCAGTTCTAGAAGATACCTTTGCTACATGTTTCGGCCTTCAATACGGTCATCATCAGGCAAATACATTAAACCTTTTGTTATTGAATTGCATGTTAACTTCTAAGTATATACAACAGTATAAAATGATACGAGTGAATACAAATGTAAATTACAATAAAAGTTAAAATCTTAAATGATCAGTTACATAGTCAAAGGTATAGTTAAAAACTGTATATGTGATGGTACTTGGAGGTTGGTAGTTGCAATCGTAATACATGTAATACTTATACGGACATATTATATACATAATAGCTGATATGGTGTTCTGAGGTCCGTTGTTATGATGTATGTTATTGCTTAATATTTTATACTATTTGATGGGCAACTCTGTTGTGTAAATGTCTGATTTGATGGAGAGAGAGATTACATAGTTTAGCACTGTGACTTATATTTAACATGCAATTCAATAACAAAAGGTTTAATGTATTTGCCTGATGATGGCCTTACTGAAGGCCGAAACATGTAGAAAAGATATCTTCTAGAACTGCTTACAAGTGTTACTGATGTTGTGTTGTGACAGTTTTCAGTAAGAAATAAAAAAAAAAATACATGTGCTATAGTTACAGTAATCTAGGGAGTGTAAGAACTAATTATAGTTACGACTAGTGAAGATCCAATAAACCGATTCACCAATCCAAACCTGCTATTTAGTCACTGATACACATGACAATATTATCCTGTCTACATCTAGAACTTGTAAAGCATCTCTTTACTTCAAGTTTTGACTAAAATTTTGTGCACATTTCTAATTTATCTTCTGCTTGCTACATGCCCCCCACTGTCCCATCCTCCTTGATTTTATCACTCTAACATAACATCCAAATTATGTTGTACTCATATAGTATCCAAAAGTGTTGGAATAAGTGACTTCACAAGGAGACCATGGATAGTGGAGGGATACAAATATAGTGAGGATATAAATGTTTGTTAGACAAATTTAAAACACAAATCACATGCTCTTTGTATGATATTAGAGGCATGTCACAACATAAAGTTACGTTCAGATCAAACTGTTATTCTTTGCACAATGAGTACAGTTGTTCTATTGCGGGTATTATGAGATAATATGTTCATCTCTTCCTTTTGGGCTGATATTTTAAAACCCTTCTGGTGTCCAATCAGAGCTCGTACTTCTAAAGTTTTCTTGCCAACTCTTCTATAGTACTGCATAAAAAAGCTCTTACTATTAATTCTAGAACTGCTTCTTTTACAATCAACCAAACTGGCTGTCCAATAGCCTAGCATTCCCCATGCAGTTAATCTATACCACAGTATTTACATGGAATCTCTGAAAAGAAGTCCTATAACATAACAGCATTGCCTTGCACGAGATTCAAACCTACAACTCTGTAAATCATTGTTATTAATATATGACATGAATGTCATAGCAGCTGAAATAACTCAGTGATATTACCCTTCTACATTTCAATACCACACATGACAAACTGTCTTGTTCAGAAACCACAAACATGTTTATGTGAACAACGATTTTAACCTTATCATCCAGAAACAGGAAAATTTAAATCACCTGGCCCTAAAAATGGGCTGGCAGCCAGATCTTAATTTAGGGAGCTGGTTAATGAAATTATAGTTTGGTTTAGTATGTTATAGTTATAGTATATATGTATAGTTATGTTTAGTATTTCAATGCAGATCACTAATTTCACTTATGAAATAGTAAAATCATAATAATTAATGCTTTAAGTACTTAAAAATATACTAATATTCTTGTTTCAAAAATTACATTCAATAGTCCTAAATCATTTTTATTTGTGTAATATTATATGCTCTGAGTTAAGTGTCTGAGATGTATGTTACATTCAGGAAATATGATTTGAAAGATACTAAATCATATGAGGATATACATGTATATACCACCTTCTTAAGTTAAATCTGCCACTGGAAAACTATAATTTATAGATGGTGAACCTCTATTAAGACTGACTAGAATTATGATCTTCTGGAATGTGATGATGTGTAACTTGATAAGTATGAATGTTCCTGAGGAGCTTTCCACCTCCATCATCAGCAAATAAGAGTCTATCCCACAACATTATTGGATGTCTGACAAATCTAACTGAAACTTAAGTCCCTGCATTATGATTAAATTATCACAAATCAATACTTGAAACATTATCACTTTTAAACACAAATGCATTTACAATATCAAAATAGATAAAACAAGACAAAGATACAGTGCTTAATGACAGTTCGTCTGTGCTGATACAAATAGTTTACATTTATCACATAACCATGCAATTATGAAAAATATACCAAGACTGCATGCATCTTTAAAGAAACAAACTATGAATCTGAAATATAACATGAGCTCTTTACCGTTAGCAGGAAAATTAATTTTTCTGTGTCTGCAACACGTATAAATAGATTGAGTAATGAAAGTGCATGGCTTTTCAGAAAATTACAGAATGATAACAATTCCACTAGCTAACAAACAAATTAAAAACGTGCCAAATGTCTGAGGTGCATTGCAATGTTGCCAACATGCATCTATATACAACCTACCTAGAAATAGAAGAGTTGGAAGGCCACTTTCGCAGATTTTTAAACGACCCCGAATTACTCAAACGTCTACAATGACCAAAAATGTGGAAAATCAGACAAAAAGAAAAGATCTAAAGATACTAAAATTAAAAGGAATACAGGTGAGCAAATGTAATTTTAGCCAGGTACATGAAAACTGAGGTATACAGTGCAGTTATTTCATAGTCACCATGGTATTATACTGCAAGGAGATGAGTGCTATTTGCCTACCAGTGCTACATGAACATTGCAATTATGAAGTTCAGAACAATATATCTCTTGCTTACAACACTAAAATAAAGAACTGTGTACATCAAAAACAAGAAACAGGCAAGTGAAGAAACTTATAACAGAAAGTGATATTGAAAAGAGAACAGTTAAATATGGCACATTTTTAAGCACAAAATGTATATAACTGCTTTGTCTGTAATTATTTACAAATGTCTGAAATTTCATATTACATTCACAATGCATGCTAGGAAATTGGTTTATATTTTAAAGTCTAGTCAAAAGAAATTATCTTTCGATAAATATTTTTATTGCTGGTGGGGTGGGACTAAGTCCCTTGTACTGCGGCCACTTCTGGCCTATTGTACCAGCCCAAGATGATAGGTGAGGGTGATTGTGGAGCAATCGGTGGAATGAAGATTGGCAGGGGAAACAGAAGTACTCAGAGAAAACCTGCTCCAGCGCCAATTTGTCCACCACAAATTCCACTTGACCAGACCCGGGATCGAACCCGGGCCGCCGCGGTGGGAAGCCACCGACTAACCGCTTGAGCTGTGACATTCTCAAAGAACCTGCTGCCTCCATTTTCAGGAAATGTGTAAATGCTGAAGATAGATACACCAATGATGGCAGTTGTATGCTTCCAAAACAGTCTAATTTGTACATAAACTGTTAAGGAAACCTCAATTGTTACAAACAACAGGATGCTATGTGAAGCTATTCAAATCAGAACAGAAAGCTGTGACCATATATATATATATATATATATATGACATGATATTCACATGCACCAAATACTCAAATATCTGCCCACTTAGAGAAAAAATTATAATAAAAAATCTCAAAATTTTACTTTCACCTGAATGTAATTCAGACAAATTACCAATATCACATAACAGCACAAGAAATTTCTTTCAGAAAATGGAGAACATTTAACTGTGCACTGTGTACAATTTGCTGACACTTCATTGTAACTGTTGAGACTTACCGCTGTGTTGTAGGACTCTTGGGAGGCAGCCCAGTGGAGGATGCTGGAGGGTCAAACTGCTGTGAGCTGCTGTTCACATATGGTGTGCGAGGATGTACTGGAAATGCTGGAGTTTGTGGTCGCGGGCTGCTTGACTGTGGAGGACTCCCAGTTTCATCGCTGACTGATGTTGTCCGCCATGATGAGAAGCTTTCCTCTCTCAACTGATCATATAAGAAATATTACTGTTTCAAAAACAACATTCGTAGGCTACATTAATTAAGACTTATTCCATAAATGATGCTTTACTTCNTAACTTCAGTGCTAAAGAATTTTCTGTGCCTCTCCTATAATAAATATTTAACAGATAAATACATACAGCTGAGATCATTTGGTCATATTTTAAGTATTAATTTGATGTCTATTAACAGATGGTCTTAATTTTCTGCAGTGTGCAACTACAAATTTTGTATCTGTCAATTTATCTGATTTTGTGCCCAGAAAAGAAAAGGTGTGAGATATATTCATCCAAATTAATCAATACAAATCATCAATCGATCAATCGATCGATCAATCAGTATGTCCTACTCCATTTCATGTCCAATTTATTTTATACTATGGCATGTAAAGCAACATTAATGAATTTACAAGTGTACTGTTATTGTTAGTACTGTAATTTATTTCAGTCATTTTACAAATTTCATCATTAAGATGAAGATTACCTGTGTATGTGTATGATATTTTGTCAGAAATGCTTGAGATTTGTTTTCAGAAAGTGTTAGGCTAGGTTCTCTGCTGCAGCATCAAGTATCCTGAGGGTTTTCATGGTTTTCCTCTCTTCCTCCATGAAAATTCCAGAAAGGATATGATGCTTCTTTCCAAAATCCTTTCAATTCATTATTCACCAATCATCATACCATTTGATGTTATATAGTCTGAGGTACTAACAGTGTCATAAAATTACCCATGGTCTTCTGAGATGTGATGCAGTAATTTGGCACACAGGTATAAGATAAGAGATGACTAAATAAAACTTTGTGTTAGTATTACATCTGATTCTTTAATTAATATTAAAATCTGATTTATGTTTATTAACTTCAGAGAAAGTTTTAGAGACCCTTAGCTGGACATACATGGCTAAATAATAACAGAAAATACTGACATAAGTAAAAAGCTTTTAAATTAAATAATGTATTAACGAAAAAATAATAAATTAATTAACTCAATGTGGCAAGTAGAACTCTTGAGTTATTCATCCTCCCACAAAATAAAAACAAAACCCTGAAACTGTAACCTGATGACTGGAATATTTTTCTCCAGGCACCATTCATGTGCCTGTTTGGTCACATAATGCATACAGATTCTTTATAGAAGACATTAACAAAGTAAAACTGTCTGTATGGGGCTCAGCAATAAATCATACTGAAATAAAAATAACTTAAAATAAATTTCAATGGGAAGTAAAGTTTTGACACAAACATATTCACATGCATATATCGGTATTAATATGGTATCTCCATATATAAATAAAGGTTCAAATCATGATGAAGCAGGGAAATTTAAAATGGAGACATATTAGTGATCTATATAATAAATGAGCACAAATATGATTTGAAAGCAATAACATGAAGACTTTCACAACACTATAAGAATGAGGTACATATCAAGCTTTACCAGTCACTGGCTATTCTTCCAAATTTACATTTTCATGTTTCACATACATAAATTAATGTAAGAACATACTGTTGTTTTGCTGATTCATGTTTGTGTAATGATATATGATATAAACTCTGTCCTAAGTGCAACAATTTATTGTAGGTCTTTCGTCTTGCTTTCTTCTACATTACATGTTTTGGCCGCAAACGGCCATCATCAGGAGTATACACTCACGTAGCTGTTACACTGCACTTAGTTTAAAATGTCTTCCCAATTGTTCCCTTTGTCGTTGCTAACAGAATCTACTTCGCTGATATTTGTCTGATTCGTAGATTATCTTTGTTACCTACACATGTCAATTTTGACTTTCATGAACTGGCAATTTTAAAGTCTTCAGTTCACAATTTTAAAAAAATTCCTTTAATTTTTTTTCCAAATTTTAGAATTTAAAATACTCAGGGTTACTCGCCCTATGTCTATAGTGCTGCAGCGGCTACTTCTTGTTTTCAGCACTGTACAGGTGTTACTCTGTGTAGGCTCCCTGTGTGCGTGCCACTGCTTATCTTTACTACGTGTGTAATGATATGTTATCTGATGGATACATTGTGTTCATTTTATAGTTAGACAATTTACGATGTGGATTATAAAGCACTGTATCACAATGAATGCAAAGACAAAAGCTGATCATATGTCAATAATGGTATACTACTAGAAATGTAATTCATAGTGAGCTGAATATCTGTTCTGATACCATAATGGAGCTTTGTAGCCACAGACTGTTTAGGTATATTATATGTGCATACCATTCAAGAAATTGTAAGCACAGACCGTTCAAGACAAGAGTTTAAGCATAGAATGTCTGAGATAATTGCACAGACTCTTTGAGATATATTACTATTTCATGAATTTAACTGTTGAAGTCAAAGTCATATTGCAACTGACAATTCACATTAGAACAATATTAGTCATACTTAGGTGCTGTAATTAAGCTAATTGTTTTTATCCTTTCAAACAAATAAAGAATATATTTCACGCTGTAATAACAGTTTATGCCTGATTCCTGAGATGTACAGGAAAATGGATGCTGTTTGCATACATCCTCTTAATAAGGTTAGAATGAACTAGCTAACTAGTAACAAAATATGCCATTGGAAACTATCATGATGCCTATTTTAGAATCCTAGCAGAGGATACTTTTGGGAAGAAACAAAATATGTCCTTTCACAGCCATCTACAATTCAGGGGAGGTGAGAGTGGTCGATTCCTCTGCTCCTCATCACCTTCTGAGGTCTCTGGCATTGATCTCATATGCTTTTCCTCTGAGCAAATAGTTGAACAGTAAGCACAAACAGATATATGCATGCACACACACAACTGTTCCTTTCTTCTCCTCTGACAAAATACCATGGAGTGTAGCATCAGCACAACTGGGGGTAGGAGGAGCAGGTGCATTCACAGGCACACATACAAAAAAGCATTTACTTCTCAGTGACCTTCATAATGTAAACTGAATGAAAACATAACAAAAATTTGCATTAGTAGCACTTTCTCATGCCACTTCAGTATGTAGTACACACTTTGACTATAATACTAATAATAATAATTGTGGGACACTAGAAAATTAAACTGTTTATCTGCTAAAAGGTGTCCATTTTCCCAGTAGTTTTGTTATGCCATAAAAATTTTAAATACAGCACTTAAAGAATGGTCAGAAAGACACTTTGTTTATTATTAACCCCCTTATAAATCAACAATCACTCACAGTGTGCTATCTCTTGTTTCAGAGCTTGAAGAACATACTGTGGTAGCAATTTCATCTACCATATGGAACTTTAATATCAAAATTATAAAATGAAGGCTAATGAAAGAAAATTCAAGAACATTTAAGTTAAGTTTAAATACTTTCCATCTGAGAGTCATATGTTGTCACATATATCCAGTTCTATTCTGAATGTTACATTCAACTACTCCAGGTGGAAGAACCAATGTCTCAAAATGAAAATGGTCCACTGTAAAGTATCTTTAATGTTCCATTCTTTCTGTTATTACAATAATGAAAGTTAAAAAAGATAAAGTTATCCTCATGCTTAATTAGTTAAGCACCACATAAGGGCGCATGTGCAACTGTAATTACAGCCCCACCATTTCTAACTTGGGCACTAGACAGTGGTTAGTGGTCCGCTTCACATTCATGCTACCTTACCCCATGCAAAACAGTCCCTTGTACCCAATATATAGGAGGCTAGGTGGGCCCCAGAGCCGGTCTGTAAACCACAGGCAAGAGAAAAATCTCTTGCCGAGCAGAAATCAAACACTGACTACCTGACCATCCAGCTGACAGACTAGTCACTATACTGAACTATCTGGGCATTATCACAATGGTACAGTATGAAATTAACTTTTGAATTACGGACTGAAGTGATCTTATTATGTACAAAATATACAGTTGCAAGAACTCCAATACACATACACAATCAGTACAGTAACTTGCATAATGTAATTCGCCATTTTGCACACACACAGACACATATGACACGACATATACAGAACAGATTCACTGTTGTTTCCCTGACAAGCTGCACACAGACAGAATGTTATTCTCGTTGGTTTGGCTCTTTCAAAGTAACTTTATAAAGATTTGAAACTAACACAATTATATCTCTTTTTGTTTCTTCAATTTAGTTATTTTAAGACACTGAAAATATCATGGCTATATAGTACCTATTCAGCATCAGGTTATAAGATAATTAATGAATGTGGAGCAGTAGATGGAAACAGAAGGGTGGGGGAAAACTGCAGTACTTGGAGAAAGCCTGCCCCAGCGCTATTTTGTCCATCACAAATCCTATATGATTGACCTGGAATCGAACCAGAAGAATTATGTCTGTACTGAAGCTTTAGGAATGGTGGCATGTAAAATTACAAAATATTCGCATATGGTATTTTTTAGACATAACAAAACAAACATTTAATTCTTTTTAAGAGAGACAGGTCATTCTGCTAGATCTGAACATAGCGATTTTCACCTTGAAGCTATTGTTATTACCTGTCATTATCATGACAGGATAAAAATTAACATACTACATGCTGGATATGCTATGGCAGTTTCTGATCAATCAGTGCATGATATGACAACCTCTTGTTCTGTACTGATTACATGTTATGTTATGATCACTGTTTTCTGGAATGTGACAGACAGGTACCAATAATTCAGAGAAACCTGCTGCTTCCATTTTCAAGGTAGAAGACTTTACTAGTAAATCTTAGTGACTTCCACTACAATAGCCAAATATAAAAATTAATTTAAAAAGGTAAAGGTAAAGTTGTTCCTGTGCTTAACTAATTAAGCACCATGCCATGAAGAAGTATTGGGGAGTGGATGTATAGAACCACGTTATCTTGACCTTGGCATTAGTTTGAGGTGAGTGGTCAGCTTCATGCCCTGGATTCTTTACCCTCGATGAGAGAGCCCCCTAGTACCCATCGAATAGAGGCTGGGTGCGCCCCAGAGCCCATCTGGACAACATGAAATGAAAATTCTTGACTGCACTGGGACTTGAACTCCAACCCCTTTGTCGCCCAGCCCATAGCCTGCCGCTGAACTGACTGTGCTATTCTGGCTCTACCTAAATTAATTTATTGAATAAAAATCAAAGATAATAAATATGTTACCTTAATATAAATTAAGAGTCGGGATAGCTCAGTCAGTATAGTGACTGGCTACGAGCTGGATGACCAATGGGTCAGAGTTCGAGTCTCAGTGGGGGTGAGAATTTTCACTTCTCCATGTCATCCACACCGGCGCTGGGGTCCACCAAACCTCCTATCCAATGGGTACCAGGGGGTCTTTCCCCAGAGGTAAAGCTGCAGGGGCATGAAGCTTACCACTTACCTCCAGCTCGAACAATATTATTTACTGTGTTGTCTTATAATTACAGTGCTTAGATTACAGCTTCTGTTTACTGAATTTCACTTGAATTATTGTCAGTATCCTTCTTACCATCACTTGATAAGTGTAAGGAAGTTAAAACTGTCCCATGCCCTTTAGAGAAAAGCTGCTATTCTAGCACAATACCAAAATTTTTAAACCATGCCTAGCTTTACAGTTCCCTCTATCAAAGCACCTGGAGTTAAATATGAATGTCTGACACACACATATACACCTACATCAAAATATTTCTGTTTAGAACAAGCAGGATCAGCCATTACTGACTTACAGCTGAACATACCTTGAGAAGAGAACTCATCTTAACAGATTCAAGATGTCTGCTGCAAGGATTATGCACAATACTTAATGCCAAACCAAAAAAAGTTAGGGAATGAGCTAATATTATAACAAATCCAATTGGTGTGCCTGCTTTAACTTAGGGCCTACACTTAAAACTCTCAAGACTTACAGAAAAAGTGTGACATAAGATGTGTTTTTCTCTGCGATATTCCTTCCAAACACCTTTCACTCTGATACATATTTGGTGAGTTACATGCAAGTTAAACCTGAGATGAGCAAAAAATATACGTGTAAGTAAGAAATTCACATAATATGACTGTTACTTTCTGTCTGCTTTTAACCCACAATGGAATCAGGTGTAAATTTTCAGTACAATGTCCCAATAAATTTTTACAATACCCATTCAGTTGAGTTGTTTCATGCATACAGACAGAGAGACAGAGTGATATTAATATGGCTCCACAGGGATGTGACTGTGCCTACAAATGGGCACTCGATTCAGGGGGCCGCATACCACACTTGGTTGACATATACTACACATCTCTCAGCCTGAAAGCACACTGTACATCACCTGTTGCTGCCATGCAGTGCTGTTAGTATTGAGAGAAGCAGATGCAGGGGCAGAAGTTGCGGCTAGAGAAGCCATGAGGCTGGCCAGTGCATCCTGTTGGTGGTGACTGTTATTGTTGGTGCTGTTGGTGGTAGTGCTGTTAGTAGCAGTTCTACCCACCCCTCCTCCAGCACTGCGCCTGAGCATGGAAGATTGTTGCTGCTGCTGTTGCTGTTGTTCCTCCACCATTGTGAGAAGGCCTGCAGAGTCAGCCTGTGGATCTTTGTTATTGAGCTCACCATGATGAGGCAGGGCAAGACCCAGGGGGTGAGCAGCCAACACTGCTTGAGGGGATGTAGGGGGACTCTGTTATAAGGGAATATGTACAAGTTAGTGGGGAGTAAAAGAACTGGTGGTAAGAAGTTTTTTGACAAGTTCTATGTTTATACCATTGCCATCATTTCTAAGGAGATATTAGCTTAACAAAAGTAGACATTTCAAAACAGAAACACATGTCACTACTTCTTAATTCTGTAACAAAGCACCATGGCATTGTATTTAGAAATAGGAAAGGTGAAAAGAGGCAAGCAAATTCAAATTTTTGTATGGTGTGGGGGAAGAAATGAACTTTTTATTCTGCAATCTTATTTACTTACAGATGAAACTGTGCTTCTGGAAAGTAGGCCCTATTGGCTCCAGGTCAGTTGTGTTTAAGAAAACTATCCCACTAACCTGCCAGGGAATGAAACCCAACCATCAAGTCAAAAGTCTGATTCCTTGACCAAAAGAAATATCAGAATTCAGGAATCGTTTTTAAAATGATGTATTGCCATAAAATATATTCTTACTGGGTCATGCTTACAAACATATTCCTATGGGATCATAACGGTGGATTCCAATATGCTTGAGGAATATAGTGACTCCATTTTCTGGGTATGTTAAAGACTGAAATGGCATAAACAGTATGTTCCTCCAATACGTTATACCAATGAGAGTCTGTGGTGTCATAACTAATAGACAGCACCTCCATCTTTAAGGTACTCTGACTTACAAATCAACTTTTATTCAAGTTATGCCACTTACATGATACAAACTCACTTGATCTGAATTGAATGACTTCACATGACTTAATGGCTGTGTTTACTGTAACTGTTTTGAGTTGATTTGATGCAAAATTTATTTACATACATACATATATATATATCTGCTTGTATCTAATGATGCTTTGAATTGCTAAAGTTTATACAATCAATGACTGACAAATTGGAAAGAATGTAGATGTAATGATGGCCTAATTTTAGGCAAAATCCTGCATTTTGCCTGCAGGAACTGACCATAACTACAAAACCCTAGAGGGGCAGCATATTTCCAGGCCAAAATTTAATACCAGGGCCTCCTAATAGTAAGTAGGAGTACTAACCACTCAACCACATGCTCAACTACTGTTATTACTCAGTGTCAAATGCCCAACACACAAAAAAAGTGAAAAAGAAAGTGTAAATTCTAGATATGTAATTGATCAACATAGAACTTTTCAAATTGTTATTTACCTAATTATACAGCAAAAGAGAAAGAAAACTTTATATACAAGAACCAGATTTCCTAACTAAACCCACTGATCAGCATTCTTCTCTTGGTTGTTCAGTCACACATACCACATTCATCATTACTTCTTCTACTAACATTGTGACCTTGTGTCTAAGTCAAAAGGCACCATACACACAGTCCTTCTAACAGTTATCTGTGGGGATGACTTTCTGTACAGACATCATGTTCTATTCAAATTCATTCCATAAACTTTTACCGCAGTTTTTAAATACTGCTCTCAGCACAAATGCACACACACACGCTCATGCGCGCAGATGGCAGTTTCCAGTATGGTTATTGGTGCTTTTCTAAGGAGTTGCATGATGATATTCTTCCATTCCATACCAACAATTTTTAACCCACTTACAATGTAATTCAAATGTATTCACTGACATGTTAATAATGTACTCTATGGCACAAACAACAGCAGTGAACCTTTTCTTACTGCAATACATAATTTCCTTGTTGACAAACAGAATTCTGAGTGACTCTTTTGGTCAAAGTGAAACATTTCTGTCCACATTAGGCCTACAAACTTGTTGATGGTTACATGCTAGTGTCTGACAATGGCCTTCATATGTTGTAGAATTTAACCATACATTTTTGTTCAATGGTTTAAAGTCTACAGAAAACATCGTGTGTGTAAGGTCTGGTAATGAATTATGACAAATACAGCAGCAATAGAAAGTTACTGTGAAAATAAAACAATTGAGAATGGTCATGCTATTGCTCAGACAATCAGATGCTGGCTTCTCACAGTACAGCCCTGGGTTTAATTCTGAATGACTTCTGTTGAGAACTCTGGTGGATGAAATGGTACTGGACTAGAATGTTCTCCAAGTTTCTTCAGTGTCTCTCATTAATGATCATTCTGCAAACGCTCCATAGTCATATATCACTGGCTCCAGAGCTGACCAACAGCCCAAACCAAACAGCACAGTAACATATCTTAGGTCTTCATCACTTGTCTGGCATCTGGCTGGTTACAGCAAATAGAGCTCTCTAGGCTTAGCAAAGAAAATTGTTGCAGAAATCTCTACAAGCTCTTATGAAGATAAAGGGATCATTAACCATCACAACATGTCTGGCCAACTTCATGGTATATGAGTAAATAAAATCAGTCCAAATTTGCATACGAAAATATCTATCCCTTGGTGGGGACATAGTCAATAGAATTTAATGTTCCGTCTTATAAGTAACTAAATGTCTGGCAGTACAACCCAAGGTTCAACAGTGCAAATATCAAAGTCCACTACACACCTTTCGTTTTCATGATCTTATCTCCCTAAAACCAATCTTGTTTTCTTATAGTTACAGGAATGGTAAAAGACCAAGTCCCTTTAATGTGTCCTCAAACAGGGCTATAGTAACAGCCCCTAACAACTTATGGAATACAGGGTATTATTGGAACAGCTGGCAGGAGAAAACCAAGGTGCTCAGAAAAATGTCTGCCATATTGCTACTTTATTCACCACAAAGAGGATGATACTGGGTCTCGGAGGTGAAATGCTGGTGACTAACTGCCTGAGCTATGACACCGTGCAAGATCCATGTTATTATTATGCTTTCTCTTTGGTCTCCCAGCATCTGCTGTTTTCAAGGAAGTTTCCTTACCAAAATCTAAGAATATTGAGTGACCTGTGCATACCACAAAGTTCATCAGTGTGTAATATCCTAAATATCTGTTTGGTTCCTACTCCATTGCTCCTAAAACTAACATATTCCAATGTCATACAGAATATCCACATGGTTCAAAGGACTTACCTGCGTTTCTTTGAACTTCCTGCTCTGTTCATGGGCCCTTTTAACTGCAACGAACGGTCTTTCTCTATCAAAAGATGAATCTGACTTCTGACGTCCAAGGGGGCCAATTATGCCACTCGGGTAAGATGCAGACGATGACTGATGACTGGGAGTTGTGCTAGTTCCATAATATCTTCTGGAGGACGTTCTGTTTGGCAATAAAGGTGATGCTGGGGCTGATCCAACACTGTTCAGCTTATGTGTTGGTGATGTGGTTGTATTGATATGAAGTGGAATTGTGAAGTCTTCCTGATCATCATCATCATCTGCAAAGTGAGTAGTGTCACTGGTATAGCCATCTGCACGATGGCTTGCTGACGGACGTAGCACACGACTGTAACTATGTTGCTGGATGGTTCGGAGTTCGGTGATGAGACGTGATTCTTGTGGGTATCGCTCTGTTCGCATCTGCACTTCTTTCCTCTCCCTGAGCTTCTGCTGCTGCCGCTGTAACCAAGTCAGATTGTTGCTGTTGCTTGTGATACTCACTATGTGCCTGCAACACGAGAAATAATCCCCATGAGTTCACAGATCGACAATGTCAGCAATTATTTTTGAAGCTACCATAAATCCCTAACTCCACGAACAGAGACCTTCTTAAGATGCTAACAGAAGCTCAGCTGGTCAAGAAACTGTCTGCATTTAGAGAACACAACGACGTCCACTTCCTTGTCCACCAGATCTCATCACTGGACCCTATTCTGAGCCAGCGTAATGGAATCAAGTTCAGACACCCCATTATTTTAAATTAACATTTCATCTATGATTCGGTATTCCAAGGTTTCTTCTATTGACGTTCTATGACTAAAATTTTTACATTTTTCTCCTCTCTTAATATGCGCTATAGGTCTATATAGGAGAGTGCACGGAACCAAGGAAAATCATGAAGGGATACAGAGAGAGGCAGTTCCTGACCGGAAATCGACCCGGGTAATTCCTGAATGGGAATAATATAATCAACCGGAATGAAAGTTGAAGGTCTGAGGAACACCACGAAAAGTGTTTGGATGCGATTCAAACAGTGACTCTTCCAAACACAAATGGTGAACGAATTATACATTCGCCATTATGCTTGATACAAATCAGTATCGGCGCCATAATCACATAGGCTTATGCTTATCTTCTCTCGCAATGCACTAATTGATGAAGATAGAACACAGAAACAGGCCACGGAGTGCATGAAAGCTGACAAGGGACAGTAGGTCATCTGCCGACACAAGACCTCCGAACCGTATCTGCGAATGAAGTCTACGTTGTCGTCGTCGTGGTCGTCGTCATGAGTTTCTTGCACGACGTGCACGAAAGAAACGCGCATACGACTGGTCGTGTGTCTGTCCACACGTTTCAGCCCGGGAATGGCTGGATGGATTTTGATGAAACCTAGAATGGCTATGAAGACTAGTACGAAGATGGATTATACACATACCCAAGAGTTCTATACTAAATACTGTTTCTAACCCAAAAATGAAAATATGTCGACGGTGCGAATTATAGGTGCTATGTGCGTCAATTTTCAAGTTATCCACCCCCCCCCCAAGAAGAAAATAAATGAAAATGCCTGATACTTAACATGTTTTGTTAACATGAAGCAAAGGCATAAATAACATATGTGGAAACTGTGTATTCTCGTACGCACTACACCCTCCTAGTCTCAATATACAGGGGGAGATCAGGTTTGTCGATCGGCCCAGTCTTTCGCTTGTTTCGAGAACCACTGGACGGATTTTGACGAAATTTGATATGAACATTACGTCACTAGAGCCCATTCCAAATTCGTCCTTCTCAATTTCCCAGAATTGGTAATAGCAACGCTGCCCACGCGCGAACTGGTGAGGTGGGAGCGACACTCGTATGGCTACGAAATGCATTAACCATGACAACTGCAGGGAGCTTATTAAGAATAGCAAAAACAGCTATAGTGGTAACAACAAGCATAGCAATGACAGAAACTGCAATAACCGCTGCAACGGGCTGTAGAGCTTTTGGAAATGTATACACGCTGGCATGCGAATTCAGAAGGCCAAGGTTCAAAGAACGCAGAAAACTGCGAGCGTTTCAGTATGGACTGGACCTCTCTAATCTTGTTTATTTTAAGTGTGCTAAAGTGAATACAATACAACACAGATAAATCCGAAGGACTGCAAGCATACTGATGTGTTTGTTGGTTTAGTATGACGCTTCTGCTCACGTGGGAAATGTACACTTTATCTGGCAATGCAACTTGGGCTATTTACTCTGACAACGTGCTCAAGTGAACGTAGATTACGTCAAAGGACTCTTTTAAGAATGGTGATGTGTTTATTACGACCCTGTCTTTTGCAATGAGAAGTGTACTACTTATGCACTTAATAATTCCACGTTACGAACCCAGGGGTTGCTGAAACTCTCAAGTTCTCTCACCTTGAGTAGTTCCATTGGCTGTGAACCACACATGCAACACGCCCACATTTCGGTAAAATCGGTCAAGGAATTTGAAAGTTAATCGCCCGAAACACAAAAACGTATAGTTCTCTACTTATTGCCTACTCCATGTTGATTTCTTCCTTGGCTTACTCCTGAACCTTGAAGATGGAGTGACATATTCCATCGAAACAGCAACGGACTACAGGACGTTATATCCCAGAGGACAGAATTCTTCATGTACAGCCTTGTTTCCTGAATACACTCGTACATCTTTCCTGCTCATAAACTTTTGGTTCACTGTCGCGAGCGTGCAAAAATATCCTTCAATGCAGCCATCACCTCGTTAGTGTAGTAATTAGAGGACACGAATATTAGTAGTGAGACTTAAAGGATTGCGGGACTGATCCTCTCTGTCACCGGTAACCTCAAAAACAAAAACTTGCCACTATAATGAAAATCCAATACTTATACACTGGACTGGAGAAAATCCTCAAATTTCGTACCTAACAAAACATGTCATCTCAGACAATGGACAACTATCAAAGTAGCTGTGGTGTAATCTTTATTCTTCCTCCTAAACATAAACTGTCACTGAAAAAGTGACTATCACACAGACCCCGCAATCGAAGGCGAGAACTATCTACGACCTCTCGAAGACTTAGGTAGGTCGCACACCGGCATGCGTCAAGACACGATGTCTGCGACATGACGCAAAGAAAGGAGCATAGTTGAAAGGAGTGAGATTATGAAAACCGCCGCACACCGGTCTGAGTCATGATGCTGACGTCAGCTTCATGCTGATGAATCACGAATGAAGCAAGACTGCGCCTTTTGTCCCATGTCTTGATGCTTGTCTTGGCGCAGTTGGTGTGCGGCCGCCTTTACAACATCGGCTTAAATCCACTCGGTGCAGGGATGACGTATGTCCTTGTTCTTGTGCGTTCACCATTCTCCTTTGCAGCTTTCTAGGCCTTGAGGCCCAGACTTGCCGTCCAAGCAGTCCTACAAGACGACTGAAGGGCTGTTGCATAGGAGAGGCCAGAGGGTCTGATCTGAAATGGCTGCATAAGAAGAAGGGTAGGCGTTTTTACATTAGTTGTGGCCGTGAATGTTATGAACATGTTATTTCAGGGTTCCTGTTTCTCTCTACATATAAGTCGCCATGAAACTGACAATGAAAGAACAATGCCTCCAATTCTTCGTTGTCACGGGGATGTATTTATCGGCCGTTACTTAGCAATGACAGAGGTATACAGACAGACCTACTCTCCCATTTCATACGACACGAACAGTACAGAAAATGACGCATCCAAAGATTCTTCTACTGTTGCGTGCATTCGATGCAGCGGAAATATGTTCACCCAGCCGTTGCCTAGCAACGACAGGGGAATACAGACACAGACTGATAAGAGGGATTATTGAAGTATGCCGCTGAGCTTGGCTCAGGTGCTAAGATATAATACCAAGTTTCATACAGACTGGTTCAGAAATTCAAAAGTTGATAAGGGGGATACACACTGACAACATGATCATCTCAGAAGCCTGCTTTTTAGTTATTTTTTTTCAAAATAAGAAAAGTAGGCTAAAAGGATCTGTAAGTCACAGTCTCGTTTTATATAGTGTTATGTTTCACGTTGCATAATCTGAATTGGCGGCAGTCTTTTATGTTACAGCAAGATTACGACAGAGGCCGTGATAAGGAGTTCCTGTCTTTATGACAGCCAGAAGTAACAACCCCGCTACCTTACCACGAGCATGACTGTTACTACCAAATTTGGCCAAATCGGTCAAGGAGATTCGAAGACAATAAAACAGGGCGTAACACACAAAGCTGATTAACTTCTCTCGCATAGGACATAAAACAATAAATACGACTAGCATTCCCAACTGCCTCAGGTAGACGTAACTTATAACTACATATGAAAAGTAAAGAAGTACAGCCCACTCACTATAAGCCCAAGATGTCTTGTGAAGAGAGACTCCAATCCGGCTTAACCTTCGGCACTAAATGAAGGTTAAGCCACACCCTCTTTAGCCTTAAGGAAATAATCCTTGGCACCAAATGGGCAGCAGGCTGGGTGGATTCAACAGAAGATGTGGATGCGACAGCAAGGACAGAAATCTCCGTCCCCGCAGGGAACCGAACTCCGAATTTCTGGTCGTCCAGCCCATAGCCTAGTCTCTATGCTAAGCTACTCACCTCATATAAATAACAAACACAAAATTACACAGTCCAACATTATACACTACACGAAGGAACGTAACAATTACTAACACAAGACTTGCATAAATAATTACCTGGACTTCTTCCGAAGCCAAGCTCAGTTATTACCCTGCGACACAAGCTATCCTCCGAGCTGCTGCATTTCTTGGAAAGCTCAACTACCCGGAGCATTTATAGTAATCTTGATTTCACTGGCGCCAAAGGCACGGGGATATAACAAGTTTACACGCTTTATGGCATGTCACGATCCGCCGAGCAGGCTTCGAGAGCGTAGTAACCTTCACTTTACATCTGACTATATATTCTGAGGGCCACAATAAAATAACTGTGATAGCACAGACATTTTGCCAACATCTGAAGACCTACCATGTCATTTGTGTACATACCAGCGGGCTCAAACTCTCTGCGCGAAGGTTTCTTACGTAGTGCATGGGCTTCCGGAAGTATTGGTTTACAGGGGTTATTATGTAATGATCAGACAGGACTGGGGTCTCCTAGGAACATGCTGCTACCTGCTTAACAGCCTCACCTAAACAGGAAAACTTTTGTGCTCAAGGACCCGGTGACTCTTCATGCTGTTCGTTAAGACACAATCTGTTTTCATATATTATTTTACCAGATCACATAATTTGAACTGTCGAGGGTGATTGTGGAGCAATTGGTGGAATGAAGATTGGCAGGGGAAACCGAAGTACTCGGAGAAAACCTGCCCCAGCGCCACTTCGACCACCACAAATCCCACTTGACCAAACCCGGGATCGAACCCGGGCCGCCGCGGTGGGGAGCCAGCGACTAACAGCTTGAGCTATGGCGCGGCCTCAGACAGACAGATAAACAGTGATATACAGATAGAGAGAAATACATTACACTACTGCAGAATGTATCTAACTTCAGGAAAATATGTAAACAAGTATGTTTACAGTCGGTAGCCCCAGACTCCACACACTTCTTACTTCGCACGCCGTCTAGCTATATTATGTAGGAGCAGTTTGTCGTGACGCCTTCTTGCTAGAACCGAGAGATAACACAGTAAGATCGCACTGTTATCAGCCCGAGTATACAGCGAAGTTTTCTTTTAACACTGCTTCTGAGAAAGAGGAGCTGTCTTCTTTTCGAGTCCTTAAGAAAAAATACGATGATGGTGAGTTCTAACTGCTAATTCTAATAATATTTGTAAAAATAAACATAATTAAATTTTGAATTTATAATTTCCTAATAGTAAAGTTTTTGCCGGTCACGGTAGCCGAGCTGTCTAAAGGGCCCTACACACGCTCCGGTAGACCTGTCAGGTGCGCCTGCACAGGCGCGCCTGCGCAGGTTGACCTGAAAACCCCAGTGCGCCCACACGCTCAGGTACACCTTTCCGATATTACTTCAGTTGTGTTTGCTACGGTCGGACATGGCATCTACAGATGACGATCTTCTAGCTGTATTTGGCTTATTATTAGCTACAAATTGTTTCAAACCGAAAAGTAAGCGTCAAACCTGGTGCAAAGAGTGGTTGATGAAAAGAAACGTTTATTCACATGTGAATTTGTTACGTGAATTGAAGTTGGTCCCTAAAGATTGGCACAATTATTTGCGCATGAATGAAGAAACTTATTTACAGCTCCTGTCATTAGTTGCCCCAGTAATTAAAATAGAAAGATACCGTTATGAGGATGGCCATTTCACCACACACTCCGGTTTGCCTGGTTCAGGTACAAAACTGCACAGGTCGTCTAATGATTTTTCGAATGTGCTCCGGCGGACTGTTCAGGTCACAATAACTGCGACGTTTTGTCATCCACACGCTCCGGTCGACCTGCGCAGGCGCGCCTGTGCAGGCGCACCTGACAGGTCTACCGGAGCGTGTGTAGGGCCCTTTAGGCATGTACTGTCTTCGCTCGCTTGGAAACTGGGATCGTGGGTTCGAATCCCACTAAGGACATGGATGTTTAGTTTGTATGTGTGAGTTTTTCTGTGTTTGTGTACAGGTAGAGGCCTTGCGACGAGCTGATCACCCGCCCAAGGTGTCTTACCGAATGTGTAAGATCTAGAAAAAAACCCGAAGTGAACGGAGAAGTTCGTGGCGGTAGGCGTAGACCCACTGGGGCTGTAGTGCCGAGGAAAAAAAAATAGTAAAGTTTTTGCTTATTATTTTTCTTAGAACTTTCAGAACTAAATGCCATCTTCAATTGTCAAAAAGAAATATGGTTTTCTCATTGGAAAAATTAGGGGCCACCTTATATTCGGGCTTATATGGCAGTTCTCTTGACCTTCACGCTGAAAGTCTGGTCGAAATACAGGGCACGGTTAACGAATTCAAGTGCCCATGGAACCACGGTGAACCAGTTATTACATGACACAGCGTGTTGTTGCAACATCTACACGCGTGTTACCTCAAACCATAACTCAACGTACCGAAAATAAACGACAGAGACGTGTCCTGGCCCTATTATTAGCGTATATCTTGTCTTTTTTAAATTTTGGCCTATGCTTCGAACGTTTACTTTCATCCCTCCAGATCATAACTCGTGTGTGCATGGGTGAGTGGGTGACTGAACAAACTACCAACATCAACTCAAATAACAAACCTAACTGAACTAAACCAACACATATACCTAAACTATCTAATCCATCCATCCACCTACTTACCTATTACCTAAGTGACTACATGGTATAAGACAATTTGCTTAGTTGACTGACCACTTCCTGTCCTTCTGCAAAACACAATTTCTATTGCACACAGTCCTTAACACTGGACAAAAGGCCGTACCAGATCAACCCCCTCAACTATTTATACGCTTTCCATTTCAATAGTATCCTTTACTGTACGCTCTAATAGCCCAAGATTCCTGTATGTGTCAGACTATTACAATAGGATTAATTTGCAGCGTACTATTTAAATATTAAATGAATATATATACACATATAATCTGTATACTGAATCACAGCAGCTTTCATTATCTTTTCAATAAAAGTCACTTTAATTAACAAAATTGAATAGCACGTAAATTTTTAACTATCTACACTCTTCAGCAACAGAAAGGAACGCTAATAATTCCGCCATCTTGAAAATATAATGTACTGTTGTAAAGATATTCACACTGTCTCGAGTCGAATTTTCTTCGATGTAAAGATCATAACGGGCCTTACGCCTTAACACTTGGTAGGACGACGATGATGATGATGTATTTAGCTAAAAATTCAAAATAAAAACAAATAAAAGATATAGGTCCTAAAAGTTCCATATTTTATAACCTGAGCTTGATGTAAAATATGGCTTGCAAGACATCACACAAATCCAAACACAAAAAACGATCCAAAATCACTTGGTCTAAGAGCCCCAATATGAAATTTAGTCAAAATGCTATGTAAAATATACGGAGAGGAAAGGCTTCCCGATCCCGCGTTCATTTTATGCAGTTATGTAAAGCCCACTCCAGTGCTACACAATGTGCTGAGCTACTTCACTCCCTCATAGCCTGTTTAGATTTTCACAAGAAGAGAAAAGGCAACAGATGACGTCAGCTATAATGTAACTCACTTCTTTCTGGAATCTACAGACATGCTTGGCGATGAAACATACGCGTACTTCCCGCCTCTCAAAGAAGACGTAGGCGGAACTTTCAGTCAGACCACACAGAAATTAAAGTTCTTGGCAAAGCCAACTTTTCTGCATCGAATTCATTCATTACCCTTGGCCATGTCCCGGCTATACATCAAACTTTCGCCTCAGGAACCGCTTAATTTAACAAAAGTAAGTACTTCGTGCTGAAATCGATTTACTTGCACTTTACAGCACAATAAGCTTCAAGGCAGGAATAACACCAAAATTAATACATTAAAGTCTGCTAATTTAAAACACTGTGATCTCATACACCTACTTTTATTTTTTCAAAATAAGGAAAGCAGGCTACTAAAGGTTCGACCACACAGAGCGCTACGCTATGTTCGCTACGTACGCTACGTACGCTGTGTACACTCTGCGACGCAGGTAACACAGGGAACATAGCGTACGTAGCGCTCTGTGTGGCCGAACCTTAATAAGAAGTTCTAGGAGAACCTAGTTGCCTACTTTCCTTTGATATGACACGGATCGCATAGAAAACGACGCGTCCAACAATTACTCTGCTGGGTGTAGTCATTGCATCGGTAACATTTTTACCAAGCCGTTGCCTAGCAACGATAGGATACATATACACACATACTAATCTGAAGGATATAGGAAGCAAGCCATTCGGTTGGGCTCAGGTAAGTTTCATAAAGACTGATTCAGCCTCTCAAAAGTTGACAAGCATGGTGATCTCATAAACCTACTTTTATTCTTTCAAAACATGAAAAGTAGGCTAGAAACTGGAAATGTGCATTGGACTCACATCAAAGAGCTGTACCTCAGTATTTGCATGCGCCTGTGAGAGTTTTGGCTACAGGGCATATGGCAAGAGCATGGTGCAAGTTTCATAATATATTTAGGTGTTATCAGGTCCAACGCAGTAAACAGGAAGCAAACAGGAAAATTACGTTCCTCCGAAACGTCGGCAAGACGGCATTCTTCACAGTCACCGCCGTGAAAACCTCAAATCTTACATATTTATTTTCAGTTCATATGAAAGCACTTTCAGTGAATAATAAGATTGTGCTGTTATGAGAAGTTCAAAACCCACAAGAATATGTAACTTCGAATAATAATATTATTAGTGAGTAATGAATTGTAAATGAAAGCAGCTGTTGCCTAATTTAAGACATTATATCCACCAAAACCTACAGCGGGAATAATCGATCTTCTGGACCCAACCCTGTGCCTCTGTGAGGCAGCACTGGACCGTGTCAAACAGAAGAAGGCTATGACAACCAAAGCGAATGAAATGTATCTGTGGCACATCGACACCACCCACGACTCTGCATGACGTAGGCACACCTTTCACCCCAATTATCCCGAAACTGTTTATACTTCCAGGACTGTAAATCCACAGAACTTCTGGCGGAATTACAAAGATGTAAGAGAAAATAAATGTGTGTGTTCCGCATTTTAGTGAAATGGCGCAATGCCACGCCATGAGATCACGCTGGATCAGTAGGCAATCCGCTACCGACGCCCCAACCGCAGACACCAGACACAAGTGTGGCGGGCTGCTCTCTAACAAGGGGCATGTAACTTTTTTTTATTCAACGATCCTTTATTGCCATTATATGGGAGGACAAAATTAAACGAAGAATGGGGAATGACGTGTAAGCAACCGGTAGTTGCCTACTTTTAGGGGCTGTACTAGTTTTATATTGTGGTTTTTTGAATGTCATTATTGTGATCGTTGTACACGATTTGGTCAATAATATTTTTCGTTGAGATACACAATATGTAGCCACCTAGTCAGATTAAGTCTACTTACCTTCCGGAGGAATATATCGCCTCCATCTTCAGGGTTGAAGAGTAAGCCACGCAAGAAACCAGCATAAAGCAGGCAGCTCCGTTGCCTAGTGCTTACGAATAGTACAGGAAGTGACAAATATACGCTCAAGTGTTTTCTGTGACGTTCGAACCAAGTATTTTAAGCTGACCACAAAACTTTCTAAGGCCTATTTCCCATTCCCAAATCTCTGTGGTTGTATTCTCGCGATCGGGAGATCCTCGCAAGACCGGGAAATCCCCTGACGTTCATATCCTTAATATTATTTAACAAATATAGCTCCAAATTTATTAAATATAAACAAATTGAAGGATAACTATACAAGACCACGAAGGTGTAGCACTTAGTGACGTTTATTTACTATAGCGAAGCCACGTGATAAAGTCATATGAATTAATTCCCATCCACCCCTACCAACGCCACCCTCTAGCTGTTACGCTCCCCACTACAGCGTACTTCCCCTATATCCACCTCAAGTCGTCTAGCCATTCGGTCCACAGGGATGTTGGCAGTGATAATGTTCACAAACTTACCGGCTACTTCTGCTGATTTGTTGCTAGGCTTATTCTTCGACACTGTAAATGGAAGTCACATGTTCCTCCGAAACATCGGTAGACTTTCACCAGACTATACGGGGCTATATCCCACAAGATAGAAGCCACCGCTGTGAGAACTTCAATTTCAATTTCTTTGAGAGACGTTACAGAAAAAAAAAATGAAAATTTATTGTGCTGTATTCTTCTTCATCGCAAAATAATTTCACGTTCTTTGGGTATTCCGGCATTGTTCCACCTAAAAGGACAAAGAAAATATTTTAACCTGAAAGTAACCCGCTTTGGTTTCTAAGAAAGGGTACATGAGAGCCAGCAACTCTGAGCCATACTGTGTCCGCTTACGAGAGCTCACTCAAGCTATTTATGGACGAGGCGTTGCAACTCTGCAGCTGCCTCGAAGTGCAGCCAGTTTCTTGTTCCGGAGTGACAACAGCCAGGAAGTTGGCGCACAGAAGAATACGCAGGCCTTCTGCTGATGCAACGTTTAAAAGAATGATAAATGGCAAACGTGAGTTGCCCCGATGTAACCATCAAGACCCGCAAGATGTACAGGTCTGCTGTACTCGGCACTAGACCGAACCAAGTGGTCACCTTCACGTTTCGGCCAACTTTACTCCTAATATATACATGCAGCCCCTGGTGACTAGACAGAAAGCTTTCTTCAGTGGATTAATTTCAACTTGTGAGATTCAAGTGGGGATCCGTTGCGCTGATCACGTGACACCATCTATCCTCTAAAGTTGGCACTAATTCGCTTAGTGGGGTGTGGAGTCCAACTGGGTCCACTCGGCACGGCAACCACTGATTGGCCTATTGTAGCCTGCCCCGGGTGATTATGATGATGGAGAATTTGGTGGAATGAATACTGGCAGGGGAAACCGAAGTACTCGGAGAAAACCTGCCCCAGCGCCACTTTGCCCACCACAAATCCCACTTCACCAGACCCGGGATCAAACCCGGGCCGCCGCGGTGGGAAGCGAGCGACTAACCGCTTGAGCTATGGCGTGGCCAAGTTGGCACTAACTTCGCCGACAAGGGGCGGTCGTTCGTTCAGTATAGTTCCCTTGCGGACTAAAAACCACGGAGTTTGTTTGAGAATCAAGGTTCTCACAGCGATGACTATGAAGCTTATTGTTTTCTGGGCTATGAGGCCGTGTAGTCCGGTAAATGTTTACCTGTGTTTCAGAGGAACATGCCGCCTTCATCTTGGTCTGAAAATGGAGGCAGTATGTATCTCCGAAACTTCGATAAAGTTTTACCACGCTACGTCGTTATATCCTAGTAAACACTTATCTTCATGTTGCTAGTTGTTTGATGACGTAAGGGTTCTCGTGAATCAAAATGGTGGCTCATACAGAGCACAAGAGTTTGGTTCTAAAGATTACCCCCCCCCCAAAAAAAGCGTGAAAATATTGACTTTTATTTTGTACTTTTAAATGAGTTCACCACCTGCTTCAAAGTACGTTGTCGAACCAAACTGGTTACTCCGAATTCTTCTTGGCCCATCTGCGTTCATGTAGCTACTCGTATAGACTGCCTCGAATCAGGGTTGGACATGAACTACATCATCAATTACAACCACGGTTTTCTGGGATGTGACGCCGTATATTTAGGTCACGTGCCAGAAGACCATGCTCTAAACATTCAACACCGCACTAACATCAAATACTGTAAGGGGAACCTGCCGCTTGACTTATCCACACAATTCTTAGGGCAATCACATATGTTCTCTAACAATTTCACGAACTTTCCAGTCTTGAGGACAACCCGGGTGTAGTTTTTCTCATGACAGAGCCAATAAGTTCAAACTTCAATAACTTTTTTAACCGCGTTATGTGTAAAACCGGGTTCTTTCTGGGTGTCTATTTTTAAACTCGTCCATTGTTTGTCTATGGGTTCATGATTCAATCCTCACACCCCACACACGATAATATCGATATATTCTTCTAATCCTAACGCAATATTGAGCACCACAAGATGACACGTCGGTAGGGGAATCCCGAGAAGCCTCCCCGTGAACATTTTTAAAAAGACAGAGCCTGCTGCCATCTTTACGTCGTACCTGAAAGACGGTGGCAGAAAAGTCCTCGGAAACATTCGCACTTGTACCAAAATATACGGCATCACAACCAAAAAGATCGTAATATTAATATTCAGAACCTCAAACTTCATGTAATTTTGCACTATTGCCAGACTTTTCGGACACTGGGTACAGTAAAGCTATTGCACGATATTGCAACATGTGTAGACGCTCAAGATGGACGTGAAAGAAGCAAGAGACAACGGAAATTGTCTGTCAGACGAATATGTTAAAGGTAAAACGCATTAACTGTTGACATGGGGACTCCACACTCTGTGGAAAGGTTAGCGATCTAAATGGCAGTGGCTTGCATACACATAACAATCTGAGCTGTCCATCAAGGCGAACCCACAAGTTGTATCTGGACACACCCTGAAAACAATTCCACGCGTTAACTATCTTGAGTTCTTTACAATGTGTATAATTACATTACTAAAATGGCAACATTACTGCTATTTAGTGTGATGTTACATTCTGTACTTTTAGATCTGCGATATATCGATACGATACGCTTAATAAACAGTGTCATTTCAACCGACAGTGTTCTTCAGGGCATTTCTATTTATTTTCTCAGAACTACCTTACTGTATATTGGTACTGATTTTCATGTTCTTATTGTTCTCATGCTCTTCTTTGTTGTGTATGACAGGCACAGCAGTTTTTCATTGTGCTGTTCTCTAAACTGGCCCAGTGCCTGTTGTCTTTATGCTTCTGTCTGTCCGTCTGTAATGTATTTAGTAGTATCTATAAAATTTCTCCACCTGGTCTTGTAGGATGTAGCTCCCGACTCGGCACATGAATACAGAAATTAATAATAATAATAAACTGATATTATAACTATATTATATATTAATTATAATTTACTATAACGATAATAATACATTATTACTATTGTTAAAACGATGTTATATAGTAATTGTCAACTCTGTAATTTGCCATTGGCTGTTAAGCTCACACTCAGATAACTGAATTATTATTATTTCTATGTACTCGTGCTAACTTTGTAATTGGCCTCTGTGCTCTTACGAGTAAGTTTGAATGTAGATAAACACGAACTGAATTATTATTATAATATTGAATGTAGTGTTAGCACACAAATAAGTAAAAGATTAGTTATTTTTATTATTATTAATTTCTATGTGTGTATGTTTGTACGTGTATTGTCCTTTCTCGCCTGTTAACGCTAACTTTAATTTTTCTTGGAATTATTATTAATTTATTGCCAATATATAGACTGTCATATGTTGTATTTTTTTTAATTATTTTGTGTATTTCTATGTACTCGTGCTAACTTTGAACTGAACTGAATTATTATAGGATTCGTGTTCTTACTCAGAACATACGTAACTTTACCATGTTCAGCTGCTTGCAGTTTGTAAACCTACAGATATTTTTTGAGACTCGTGTTTATATTTAAACAGTCCTAACGGTCCTTTTTTGTTTGTTTTGTCTTTGTGTCTGTCTTACTGTTGTTGATTGTATTCGCGTTCACTCTGTAACTGACCAATGGATGTTGAGTTCTGCACGTAAATAAAGAACTGAGGTATTATTATTACAGAATATTCTGTCACAAAGTTGTTGCAATGAAACGGAAAACATTAATGAACTGAACATTTGGTTTCAAATTGATGACGACTGAAGAACCGCTCTAGATGACGTCGACAAGCAGGCCTTAACAATTATTATAAGAAATAGTTTTCGGTGTTTAAAAGTAGGAAGATGAATGTAACGCGAACATTCCATTTTTACAGTAAAACTGGCTGAAACCAGCTTCTAAAAGGCGGGTCTTGCCTGATATACTTATTTGGATAGGTTTAACGTGTCATACAGGCTTCAAAGTACAGTGCGTTCAGTTAAGGAGTAAACTTCGTAACACCGCTCACCCGGCCCAACATTCCTCACAGATTGCTGCTGTACTTACCGATAGCAGAATGAGTCATTAGCGCTGATAAATGCGTGCCGTTACAGTTACAGTAGCAATCTGTGAGGAATATTGGGCCCGGTCAGCGGTGTTGCGAAGTTTCCTCCTTGATTGAACACCCTGTATAACAGCATAAACAAACCATAAACACGCAATATCTGTAATTTTATTCTGACGAATACGTTTCAGTATCAATGTGTCATCTTCAGTCATTACGTACGTCTGAATTCCCCTGCAAGTAACTACTGGCATACCCTGAAACGAGTGTCAAAGGATGTCCATGAAAATCTGTAACATAACGTAACCTAACTCTAAGACAACATGCAAACGGGCGCACAAGCCTATGTACATCTGTAGCACGCATGCAGAATGCTAGACGAGTTTTGGTAGACAGAATGTGTGGGGTTATACCTCTACTACCTCCGTACACCTTCGTGGCGTGGTTATGAAGCACAGAAACAACTTTCTCTTATAAAACAGAATGTCATACAAATCCGTCAATCAGGAGCGAATTATCGGGAGTTTTAGTCAAGTGACCAATACTGTTCTCCGTACTCAGAAGGTCCTGGGTTATAACCTCAGTCCGGAGGCCACATAACTTGCCTGAGGCGTTTTGTGTTCTTCCACAGCACCTCCAGCTAAATACTGAGACAATATCTTTTTAACGCCACGACTAATCACACGTTCGTTTCAATACATCATTCAAAACCATCCTACTCTTCATAACATTTAAATTCATATTATAGTCTTTTCGAAGCAACATCCTGCCTCCAGTTCCAATGTCGAAGTTAAGAAAGTGTAAGCATTGCTCTAAAAGATCGATACCCAACTAAATGCCGTTACAAATCCGACGACTAAAATAGGATTTTATCATATGTCGCTACAAACCCCATTCAGTTGAAAAAGCGTCAATAAATAACCCAAGAATCACGAGACGAAGCAGTGCGGTTGTTTTCATGTATACGAATTCAAGTGCCAAAGATAACAGCTGAAGTCACCTACAATTGGCTGTGGGCACAACATTCGAGAAACCTTAAACCAAAGAAACAAACCACTCACGAAAGCGATCCAATAGCCAGAATTAGGAAATTTTAAAATTCACTCGCACGAAAGGGTCTACCTGGATCTCAATGACGCATGTATTTGCGTCCTTGGAGGAAGAGTGGCATACGCTTGCCAGACATGGCGGCATAGAAGGTGGTGATGGTTTTGGTTGGGTGCAGGCCAGAAGCTGACTCACTGATTCACACGGAAGCCAGGGGTCTTCAAGTGCAAACTCTAGCCCGGATGTTCAAGCTATGTAGCAGACAAGAACACTTCACATACACGGAATGGGCAAGACTCTTTAGGTCCAAAGCTTATTTCAGTTTGTCCATTACGGTTAGAGAATACTAATAGCTCAGTCGGTATAGTGACGGGATACGGACTGGAAGACCGGTGATCGATTCCCGACAGGGGGCAAAACCTTCCTCTTTTTCAATAACGTCCAGACCGGCTCTGGGGTCCATCCAGCCTCCTATCCAGTGGGCACCGGGGCTGAAGCTGACCACCCACCTCCAACAATAGAGGTCAAGAATGGTGGAGCTATACCTCCACATACCCATATGTCTTTATGACGTAGTGTTTAATTAATGACGCAAAGGCCAGCTTTATCTTTACCTTTTACCTGTACTACCACTACCACTACTAACAATACCTGTCACACAGGGTCACGCAATGAATTCAATAAATTACAGAAAGAACATTCTTAATGAACGATTAGAAACAGAAAGTTGCCAAAGCCAGAGAGGACAGAATACATCGTTCATCACAGGATACACAAGAGGATATGATAACGTAGCCAATAAGCTCAACCAGCAGAGCTACAATACAAACTTCAGAGAGTATATGAGATCTTAGGTTCTGATTCATGTGGTCGTCTCGGTTATGATACCGTGTAGTCTGGTACATGGGTTTCAAAGTTTCAGAGGAACACACCACCTCCATATCCAGCGCACAGGCGAGATGTAGGCAGTATGGTCCCTTAAACGCTTATGCCGCTGTGTTCACAGTGTCGAAACCAGAAGACCACAGTACGATTCCAGAGATGATACATCCCGCTATTTTTGTAGTCACGAACGGTCGAATGTCATGCAGAGACGTGAAGCAAGCCAAAGTCTGCTGCATGGCTTTGTGAAGGTTACAAAGGAGACAGGTAGATTCTTCATAAGACTTCTATCTTCTGGGATATAACACCGTGTAGTCTGTTGAAAGTCGGCCGATGTTTCAGAGGAACATATCACCTCCATCTTCAGGGTCGAATACGCCGAGCAAGATACCAGCGTGAAAGCAGGTGTCACGCTGCTATTGCTTGCAGGTTAAGAGGTGTCCCCACCACATCACTACTTTCCCCTCACCTCGACACATACTCATGTGAAGACCCAAGCTCAGTTCTAATGTACCGTCAATTTCTTATTGACCTGTCCGTTTTCAATGTCCTGCGCAGTGGACATGGTCGGGTCTACTAATGTAAGGACTATGATTTAGCGAAGGATGCGTCACCACTGTCCCGCTACGAATTGCTATACATCTCGTCACGAGCAGTGCGGTCTGTAGTCACGTGTCCGCAGCGGAGAAGCCGTAGCAGAGGAGGACAAATTGGCGGAAGGGCGCACAGACTCCTAAATATATCAACCAACCGAACATGGCTCATACTCAGCAGTCACGGGCTAATTATGATTTATTAATAAAGTCAGCATACGAACCGACGCAACAAATTCATGCTTGCCAATATAATGTTAATGAATTACTTCCGGTGTTTTAAAGTCTCTCTACACGCACGCCATCATAAAAATAGTCCACTTCAAAAAGACGTAAAAAAAAAACAAACGAAATTAATTTTCCTTAGCTAGTTATTCCAGCTTTCGTGCCCGAAAATATTCTGTGGTAACTGACGTAACAAAGCTTGTTCCAGTTCGAACGTCGAACCTTGTTTTACTGGTAAATTTAAAACTGAAAAGTAGCGTTTCTGGAGAAGCGGTGGAAAGAAAAACAATGTAGACAAACCCAACGAGCGTCTTGGAAATGTTCTGCGCTACGTTATATTATTCAGCCGGCTTCCCACCAAGGCGGTGTGGGTTCGATCCCAGCTCAGGTCATGTGGGATTTGTGTTGGGAAAAGTGGCACTGGGGCAGGTAGAGTACTTCGGTCTCCCTTGTCAAATCTCATTTCACCAAATGTTAACTTATTATCATATCGGCGCTACAGTGTTCATACTGACATCGTCATTAAGTAACAAACTAAAACTGAACTATTCAACTCCGAAAAAAGCAGTCTTCTGGGATGTGGCGTTAACCGACGTTTCGGAGGAACGTATCGCCTCCATCTTCAGGGTTCGGCTGACACCCTGATAATACAATCTTGGTAGCAAGACCCACATCGTTGCAAGTACAAGACTGGAAGCTTTTGTGTTTAGAAAGAAAGAAAGTAGGTCTTAGTCCTAAAAAAAAGAAGAGAGGCCCACACAGACCCCAACGTTCCCCCGTATACAAGTAAAGCCTGATATTGAACTAAATACAGAGTGATTCTAAATTGCTGTTGGAGTGGCCTACATAATTTTTAAACACTGCTTTCTCTTGAACGGTAGTGATTCTGAGGTATGACGTCATATTTTCTCCCAAACATCAATGCGGGGAGTACAGCGTTGCCAAATAAAACTTTTTGAGTTACACTTCCATATTCCTTAAGTAGTTTTATTCTGTTGCTTACGGTTTGAAAATTATAGGCAACGGAAACCCCCACAATAATTCAGAATCACACTGTAAGACTGGAAGGGTGTAATTCATACTGGGGCCCACACAGTTTCCATATGCGTTCTTTCAAACATTTTGTAAGGACATCATCAAAATCCTTCCTGCAGTTAATACTTCAATCAGATCAACTTTTCGTTCCAAACCTTTTCTCGAACAGATACGGCTCCTAATACCCCTTTACATCCCTTATGAAAGCATGCTTCTACGATGTCGGTCTGTGTGAAAATCTAAACAACTATTCAAACTTTTGTGAGGACCTCTAAATGTAACCAAAATCTGTCAGCGATTGTAGAAATGAAACAAGCGGACGGACGGGCAGACAGAAAAGTGATTACCAGTTTTGTGTTCATTTTATGAACATCGTGCGAAGTGGGCATAATAACGTTAAACGTGTCGGTTACTGCCCTTAAGAGAACACTACACAAGCAGAGGCACTGAACATTATAGCAGGTGCTGAAAAGGTAGCATTACCCCTTACATGGTTAAGGTGATACTTGGTGATACGAAGTTACGAACAAAAACCGTCAACACGAGGTTATGGGGGTTATTGCAAACCGATTTATGGGTTGGGTAAGTCTGCAGAAGAAGCTATTGGGAAATCGAAGGAAGCAGGGAACACTTTAAGAGCTCCACCCGTCACAGTATCCGGATGTGACATATGTCTTCCAAATGCGACACCGCTACCGAAAGCAGGAGGCTCTAGCCGTCGCTGAACAGCCTCGGGGGTGGGGGTTACACTTCGTCCAGTCCAGCATGTACATCAAGTTAAACCCTATTTTTAGAAAATTGACGCTACTAGCAACATAAGACGCTTAAACATGGTCCTGGGCGTTAATATAAACCAGCCACGTCAACTGTTGACGTCCATCAACACGTCAAGATTCCTTTCAACGTGTCTCGCATCAGCTAGTAAAGCTGCCCATTTAATTAATTAAGCACTATGCCATGAAGACGTATGAAGGTGTGGATGTACAGATCCACGTATTCTTGACCTCGGCACCAGTTGAAAACGAGTGGTCAGCTTCACGTCCCCGGAAGTTTTATCCCTTATCCGATCTTAACGCTTATATATACGCAGTATATAATATTGCTTTACTGAGACAGTGATCTTCAGAGTACAAATCTTGGCTTTGATGCTGCCTAGCCTGACGTCTGCTGCGGTTTTTCTAGGTCAATCTAGGCAAATGTTGGGACAGTACTTCACAAAATGTCCAGTCGCCCTACACTCTGGCACTACACAACCTGTGCAGATGATAAGTGTCACTGAAGAAACCAAGAAGTGTGTGTATCTATGTGTGTACATATACAGGGAAGTTTTTATATCTGTTGATCGGTTCACGGAGTTGCGCTTCACGGAGACCGGTGCACCATCGGCTGCAAGGCGCATAAGAATTTTGCCGATGAATCACTATACGCCTGATGCCCGATAACGTTTGTAATAAAGGGAAGTTATTAACTCTGTGGGCGGCCTGACGGCATTATGTTTCACAGTGAGCAGTGCGGTTGATGCGTGAAAGTGTATTTATGATTTGTCAGCAGTGGACGGCAGTTCTCAGTTCCATTTGCCGTTTGTTTTCAGTTACAATTAGTAAGCAGTGTGCTCCGGCATGGTGCGGTGTACTTTAGAGCAAAGTGCATTTCTGCATGACACCTACGTGAAACACGGATGTGCCAGAAAGTGACGGCGAAATTTTCGACGTAAATTTGGTGATTAAAGAGTTCCTAGAAAAAAAAAACTTAAGGTAACGGGACTCTTAACACCCAAAAACATAAGCGTCGAGTGCCTGTTGAGGAAAAGTTAAGACGAAATAGGAGCCAGTCTTGAATATATCACGAAACGTCTAGCTCAAGAGACTGGAGTGTCAAAGTCTAGCGCAAGAACGGCAACACAATTTCTGAAGTTAGACACTAATCCACGCAGGTCCTGTAGCCGCGCGATTCAGGAATTAGGGTTCGTTTTTGCAGTTGATTTCTACAGTCTGTCGTCGAAGGTGAGGTCGAGCAGTTTGATATTCTTTTCTGATGAAGCGCGGTTTCACTTGCAGGGATACATAAACTGGAGTTCACAGAATAAACGTCTAACCCACTAAGTCCCGCTCCATACAGAGAAATCTGGTGTCTCGTGTGCTGTAAGTGCAAGGATAGTTGGACGTGTTCTTTTTTTCTTTTAACAAAAACATGTTCCAGTGCTACCACATGTCTCCATTCCTTCAGAGTCTACACAATAGCCTTCATACCTGTACCCATACGTTGTGTTTAGCTAGACGTACAATTTATTCATTTTTATTTATGGCTTATTTAAGGCTATATAGAATCGAATGACAGACTGAAGAGTGAATAATGAATTGGAAATGATGTGGAAGGAAACGACCGTGGCATGTGAGATACCAACCAACCCGGAGTGGCTATAGGGACTGAGCAAGATTCGAACTGATCTCCTCCCAAATAAAGTCTGAAGCGTTATTCGCTTCAACCAATTATCTCAGTAACCACTTGCACAAACGTATTACACTGCACTTACCGTGGGAACAAACGCGTTTACTGTCCTTCACAGCTGCGGTTTTCCAATTCATTGTTAATGGCAGTCGGAAGGTTTCAAAGTGATTGCTGATAACCATCTCAATGTAATGACGTCGGACACAGTTCACTATTCAGGGGTATGCTGAATGGCGTTTAGGCAGCTACATACACTTCCGTTCTCAGGCTACTACCATTAGACAAACATAAATTCAGTTTAAGACAAAATTGATGATGAATAGGTCTAACTACCAAGCCGTCAGGCGCATTAACCCTTTAAAGACCGAAATTAATCAGAATATGAACATTCATTTCGTACTTCACAGGAAACATACGTAGGTCGTACTGAAAGTCATGAGCAACAATTTTTTGTAAAGTAACATGCTTTATTATTGACAAACCAAATACATCACCTCAGTCTACAGACCTTTCTTTATTTTTCCACATAATCGCCACTTCTTTGTACCCATTTCTCCCAGCGTTCCGGGAGATTGAAAATTCCCCTTCTGTAAAATTCCGTTCCAGCCATCCGAAGACACTGGCGCACTGCTTTCTGAATTCAGCGTGCTTATGGAAGTGTGTGCATGAGTGCGAGCAGTGTTCGAAGATGGGTGAAACATTTTAAAGATGGGAACACCAGCATCGAAGATGATCCTCGGAGTGGTCGTCCTCGAACAGCCTCAACTGAACGCAACAAGGAAAGAGTGGATGAGATCATTCAAGATGACAGGCGTGTGACTGTGGACACAATAGGCCGAAAACTTGGAATAGGGCACAGTGCAGTACAGGAGATTATTGAAAGCTTTGGGCTGTAGGAAAGTTTGTGCTCGTTGGGTCCCGCGGTTATTGACTGAAGGCCACAAAGGTCACATTGGAAGCAATTGCAAAGATGGGGTGGGAAGTTCTTCCACACCCCTCCTATAGCCCTGATCTGGCACCCTCTGAATACCATCTTTTCGGATTTGTGAAGGATCAGCTGCGTGGACAACGTTTTGAGACAAGGGAGGCAATTCAGAAAGCAATGCGTCAGTGTCTTCGGATGGCTGGAATGGAATTTTACAGAAGGGGAATTTTCAAACTCCCAGAAAGCTGGGAGAAATGTGTACAAAGAAGTGGCGATTATGTGGAAAAATAAAGAAATGTCTGTAGATTGAGGTGGTGTATTTGGTTTGTCAATAATAAAGCATGTTACTTTACAAACAATTTTTGCTCATGACTTTCAGTACGACCCTCGTATTACACGTATGTCTCCGCAACAAAGACCAACCGGATACGGAAATGAACCGTATCTTCTGAGAACCATACGAAAGACATACATACATACATACACTTTCTGGGCAGAATGCAAAGTTTTGTGTGTAAAAGCAGGTGACCCAAAGAGTAACCACTTGAGCTATGGCACGTCCTTATAGAATACCTTACCTGATTGTTTCTACGCTGAACAGGACAAGTCGCGCGGCAATGATAATCTTTGTTACTTAACTTCTTTTTTCTAAGTTATCATTACAGACTGGTCCGGAGGTAAAGTGCATCTCTTTGTGATGTACATACAAATTTTTGTCGTCCGCGCGCATACAAATTAAAACTGTGAATATATAAAAAAGAAATACTGCAACTGGAAAACCCAAGCACAAATTGAAAACCGCTGACATTTGAAATAGCAATTAGAATGGGATTTGCCGTATAACTGGCACCATATGCACTCTTCCGACTGTTAACTATGCGTTACATGGCACATTCAAACTCATACGCGTTAGTTACAAAATAAAAATTGGTGAATGCTGTTTGGGGAAAAGATCGCTTTTTATTCTGAGAATCGTACGGAACCCATACAAACGTCTGCATGTGCAAATTGAAGAATTTCTTAATGTTTGGGGGAGGACACACCAAGGAAACTAGCAACCGCAACGCAACCAAAATTTTCGATAACAGCTCTCGAAAACTGCGGTTGCGTCGCGGTTGCCATACCCTCAGCCTTACAGCAGGTGATACATGGAATCATCAGTATGCTTAGAACGGTTAAAATCGAGATCCCTATAGGTGAAGATTAAATTATCATTATTTTCGTTACAGAAATAGCAGACTATTACTAAACGATAAACGGATTGGTAAAGTTATCACATGTATACAAAACAGTCTTTCAGACTTCATGAATAACTGAGATAAAAGTGGGCCGAAATCATTAACTGAATGTCTTACAGAAAAGACAAGTGTATACTGTAACACACTCGTGGTGTATGTTCAGATGCCCTTTGGGAACCATCAGCTTATTGACGCGTCACTTCATCTACGCGACAGTTTGTTTTCACTGCTTATAACTGTCACAGAAATGAATAGTGCGCCTTCTTTGAATTGCAAATATAACCTCAACTGTTGAGAATAGGTCATGAAATTTTTATTTTTAACAAGCGCAGTATCAACAAAAGTAGGTTACATAGCGCTGCAGTAACTTGAGCATAACGTCATGTCTTGTCTGTTTCATAAACAAGCACTGCCCATCTTCCCTTAGCATTGCGTATGTGTGAGGTGTCTCGAGGCGAACCTCTGCCAAGGAGTTTCAAGAGTGGCGACTGCACAAACAAAAGGCAGGAGGATCCAACGGTCATCAAGTGATGCTTTCTTGCAGTCGTCGTTGTTCTGGCCAGGATAGACGTGCGCTAAATTGTGGTATATGTTACAATAATAACAGTATTTGTAATACGAGAAAACTATAATTTCTGCCTGTGGTTCTGTATGGGTGTGAAACTTGGTCTCTGACATTAAGGAAGGAACACAGACTGAGGGTGTTTGAGAACAGGGTGTTGAGGAGAATATTTGGACCGAAGAGATATGAAGTGACATGAGGTTGGAGAAAACTGCATAATGAGGAGCTTCACAACTTGTACTCTTCTCCAAGTATAATCAGAATGATCAAGTCAAGGAGGATGGGGTGGGCAGGGCATGTAGCACGAATGGGGGAGACGAGGAATGCGTATAGGATATTGGTGGGAAAGCCAGAAGAAAAGAGACCACTGGGAAAACCACGGCGTAGACAGATGAACCTTCGGGTTCAATAAAATGCTGGGAAATCTTGAGTAGCTGCAGAATTGGCGGCTCCTCCAGAAGGGCTCAGCTCCATGAGTAAGTAAATAAGCTTAAATAGTTCAGAGAATATCGTCTATCGGTACGATAAATAGTGAACAGGAAAATGTGTGGCAGGAAGCGCTACTGGACACACTTAAATGGGGGTGGGGGAAGAAGAAACCCGCAACGTCTTCAGTCAGAGTAGCCGGTTTCCGAGTCGAATTTTAAATCCGAAACTTTCGGGACATGAAGGACTGCTACATTGTCTGCCGCGACGTCCGGTCCCTCCAATAATAACAGCACAAATGATCGGTAACATACGATCTATATCCCACCACCTTCTTGCCGTTGATCCCTGATACTGTTCGAGGCATAGAAGATACCAGAAAACTCGTTAACCCCATTCATCTCATGCCCTGAACTTACTGAAGTCGTCCAATTTAAGCTAGTGATTAAATTGGAATATTAAGAGAAAGACTTGGTGTAAGCGGAGTGTAAACAACTGACACTCATATCCCTGCGGCACGGAATAGTGGTGCCAAAGTGTCAGTTGTTACATGAAGCCAATATAAATACATGTATTATGAGCAAAGGATGCCGCTCATCGTTTGAAATATTACACTTCTCAGCTGCAGTCCAGCGAGGTCTCAGGAATCGTTGGGAATATCGCTGGACCAGCGGCTTCGAAGATATAATTGTGAGAGGGTATTGGAGGATTCAAAGTTGTAACACCCGCCTTCCGTTTGAATGATCGAATGAGAAGCAATGATGATATATATATCTGCGAGGGTGGGAGAATTAATGTCCCCAAACTCAAGGATATAGTCCGAGCTTCAAAGGGGGACTTCTAATTTTGTGATTCCGACGGATAGACGTGTTCTGCAAATAATATATTAAACCAGTAAGCAATTGTAATGTGTGCAGTCGCATTATCATTACCCTTTGTCTCATAATCCAAGACCCGTAAACGATCCTGAGGAAGACTTTCATTGCCACCGGAACCCAACAAACAACATCAGAAACTAAAGGGCGTAAGAGCGGTTGCATTACTTACTCATGGAGCTGAGCCCTTCTGGAGGAGCCGCCAATTCTACAGCTACTCAAGAATTCCCCAGCATTTTATGTAACCCGAAAGTTCATCACCGTGTTCACAAGAGCCCTCCACTGGTCCCTACCCTGAGCCAGATCTATCCAATCCATACTATCCCATCCTATCTCTCTAAGATCCATTTTAACATTGTGCACCCACCTACGCCTTGGTCTTCCCTGTGGTTTCTTTCCTTCTAGCTTTCCCACCAATATCCTATCTCATGCCCTGAAGAAATAATAATAATTAAAAAAACTGCTACATGACTGTTGCGGGATCCAATATGTGAAGCGAGCGGTTATGGGGAGGAAGAGATATGACATTAGACGGTGTATAATCCACTGCAAGAGGGTTAAATCCCAGTTAAAAACCAAGTTGAGACTCGTATAAAAATGACGCAGACATTTCCTACCGCAAAAACTTATAATGTGCGGAGTGAACCGCGCTCAGCATAATGACGACGGTAGTTCACTGCAAGGATTTAGTCTCCAAGCAAAAGTTCTCTGATCGAATCGGGAATATAAAGGATTCGACACGGACATACAAGATGACTCACAAACTGAAACTAGAAATGATGATGATAATCTACACTCTACAGCTCAAATTAAAATTGTGTGGACAAATATTGTTTCCATTGATGCACAACTTGTTGCATTTAAAGCATACGGTGAACATTAGTCCATCAAGGGGGTCGGTACATCAGCAAAATAAGACCACATTAACACCGTGGTCGGGAAAGTCTACCCTGACGTATTTCATAGTTTTCCTCCGTCTATCTGGACAAATAAAAGGTTAGTACCCTAAAACAGATCACGGACGCCTCAAAATACTCCTTCATAACAATCTCATTCAAAGTTGTAGCATGTGCAGTTGATGTAACGTTATAAACTTACTTAATCACGCATTCATGTTTGTCAAGGAATCCGTCCAGGTCCGAGATTTCTTGAGAATTTTCGTAAAAAGTTTATTTTTATGGTGAGGATTTGTTAGCCCCACGCCCAACCCCAAAACTGAAACACCACCCCTTGTCGGCTGTCCGTGACTGTTTATTCAATACATCCGCAACCTGAGGACGCACCATGTTTTCGTGACAAAGAGAAAAGGGTGGGGTGGTATGGACTTTATTAATCTGGCTCAGGATAGGGACCAATGGATGGCTCTTGTGAACACGTTAGTGAGCTTTCGGGTTCCGTAAAATGCTGGGAAGTTCTTGAGCAGCTGAGCGACTGGCGGCATCGGAATTAATCAGTTCCATGGAGTTAGTTATAAGTTGCCATAATGACATTTCTACATGCATTCAAAATACAGACGAAAATATTAATGTAATTAACATAAACTGTGTTATTAAAACTAATTATTCACTGTCAGTTAAAATTAAATTCTAAGTGCTGCTGTGTAATTACATGAACATAAAGTGNCAACGGCCGAAACATGCAAACGCAATATTTTATATTCTCATATTAAATCCGTTCAATTTTATGGACCTTACTACTCATTTGTGTATCTTAAATAGGCTACGACCAGTTCCTTCAAACTTCATCATTCACAAACATCCTTCCATCAGACTGCGATTTTTCGAGAACGGAATCAGACGACAGAATCGGATGGCCGCTCCTCCCGTCGACCCCCAGAGCATCAGTTCGCCTCTTATTACACAAACCAAACATCTCAGAAATCGTCGCTAAACAAACCACAAACAAAAGACTAGAGATACACGTTGTGTGAATGTGGCCATGCATTATGCGTACTTGCTTTCATCATTCGTTGACCTTTGTTAAGCTTCGTGACTCATAATAGTTACAGGATGAATTAGATGTATCGAGGGCACTTTATAACCCCGTAAACTCCTGTCACTGCGTTCATTTTGTTCCCCCCCCCCCTACACGTAGATATCACGGCTCAGTTACTTAAATACTCCATAAACCCACTTATAATCTTGAGATATTAAGCGGAATTAGTCTTAACTAAACGTGGTCTGATATAAAGCCGAGCTCTCTCGACAATTATGTGATTGAGGGGGGTATAAGTGGTCTTAAGTAAGGGATTCAAGCCGGATGGTGATCGAATCTAAAATGCTGTAGCTACGTTTGAGCTGTGAACTCAGTTTCTACTCAAGTAGATGATTTAAGTCTTAATTAAAATCGACTAACTGAATTTTGTGGCCGGTCACGGTAGCCGAGCGGTCTAAGGCATGTACTGTCTTCGCTCGCTTGGAAAACGGGATCGTAGGTTCGAATCCGACTAGCCGAGCGGATGTTTAGTGTGTGTGTGTGTGTGTGTGTGTGTGCATTTTTCTGTGTTTGTGTACAGGTAGAGGCCTTGCGACGAGCTGATCACCCGCCCAAGGAGTCCTACCGAATGTGTAAGATCTAGAAAAACCGAAGTGAACGGAGAAGTTCATGGAGGTAGGCCTAGGCCCACTGGGGCTGTATTGCCAAGAGGGAAAAAAAAATGAATTTTGTGGTCAATTCTCAGATCATCTTCAAACCCACACGTCTCGGTCTCTCCGATATACGTACGGGAACAGTTACTGCTCAAGCTACCCCCACCACTGTTCCTAATAGCAGAACCTGAAAGTTCAGAATCTCTACAAACCGATCACTGTCCAACCTCGACACGGTGCAATCAAGCCTGCACTACCAAAACCAACTGCTTTAACTCATTCTTAACATATTATGATGCCCAGTTTAATTTTTCTGCATTGAAATTGCCTCGAGAGGCTTAGCTTTAAACTGGGATTTTCAAATGTCAGCCTCACTTAGAGAAAGCCCCAGATTATGGTTTCAACCGTGGAAATGTACTATGCTACATGCCGGAAAGTGGCGGGTTCGATTCCCGATGTCACTGGATTTATCAATTAATCTAATCCTTCCAGCCGCATTATGGCCCTGGGGTCCACTCAGACTCTAAGAGAAATTAGTACCAGGAATTAATTAAATAATTTTCCTTGGCAGTAAAGCTCGGCCGGCGCGTAAGGCTGACAACCTTACCGCCATCTTTGAGCCGACTGTCCTAGAAGACGTGGGAGCCTTGACCTCTCATACCCATATGGGCCTTCACGGCCTGTTATAGATATAGTCGTAGCTTTTATTGTGTGAATGTAATATGGAAACACAAGTATGTGCAAGTTATTAAATTTTAATTGATCACTAAAGATGTCGCGTTGCATCATATTTTAATATCAGGAAAATACACATTCTTAACGTATACAATTTTTAGAGAAAAATAGGGGCCAAGTGTATTTACCTAAAACATTATTTTTTAATTGCTAGTGTGGTGGGACTAAGTCCCTTGTACTGAGGCCACTTCTGGCCTATTGTACCGGCCCCAGATGATAGGTGAGGGTGACTGTGGAGCAATTGGTAGAATGAAGATTGGCAGAGGAAACCGAAGTACTAGGAGAAAACCTGCCCCAGCGCCACTTTGTCCACCACAAATCCCACTTGACCAGACCCCGGGCCGCCGCGGTGGGAAGCCAGCGACTAACCGCTTGAGCTATGGCGCGGCCTTTAAAAACATTAATTTAACTCAGCTCTTGGAAATGATAGTTGTCTTCTTCCTCTTCCACCTCCTCATCTTCTTTTACTTAAAGATAGGTTTCTTTAGCTTGTTCCGTCCCAAAGAATATTCTTCCATCGTTTTCTCGGTCTTCCAACGTTTCTTCATCCGTCTTGTTTGTGTAATTCTTACCCTTTTGGTTAGCCTTGAAGTGTCCATCGTTAAGATGTGATTATGCCATGCCTTTCTTGAGATACTCAAGGCAGTACATACGGAGCTCAGTCTCCTGTCTTCTGGGATGTGGCACCGTGTACGTCTATAGATTAGGAACCAGTTTCAGAGGAACATGCTGCATGCATCTTCAGGATACACACCTTAACCACGGAAGCAGCGAACTCCTGCTGTCATATCCCAGAGACAGAACTCTTTACGATTTATAGATATATCAAAACACACAATAATTATATTATTAATAATTCATTTGGAAATGATATCCTGAATTTCAATGGGTGCTACCAAGGTCGTCGCACTTGAAACCAGATCTGGGGTAGGCCACATTCGACCACCTCATTCCCAGCCGTGGGGCGAAATAATTAAGGTCAGTTAAGTGCCTACAAGTACAGCTATCCCTGTAACAGGCAGTGAAGGCCCTTAAGGATGTGAGACGTCAAGGTTCCAACCTTTAGTCTAGACAGTAAGCTCACAGATGGCGGTAAGGTCGTCAGCCTTAGGTTCCGGTCGCCCTTCAGCCCCCAGGAAGATTCCTGGTACTCATTTCTGTTAGAGACTGAGTCGACTCCAGGGCCATAGTGCGGCTGGAAGGATTAGCGAATTAAAAAATCCACCTTATCAAGACTCGAACCCGCGACCTTCTGGCTTGTAGCATAGTGTCTCAACCAACCACGCTACCGCATGCCCATTATTATTATTATTATTACTACTACTATTATTATCATTATCATCATCGTCGTCATCGTCTGAATATCGCCACGAACCACATTCATTATGCCGCCGCGTCTTGCAACATCTTACATACCTCAATGGGTTCGCGAACCAGAGTTTATGAACCAGTGTTCAATAGAGGAATGACTTGGAGATTAATGTTTGTGCACCCTTTTGAAAGCAAGGAATGTCTGAGTGAGACGACGGAACGGCTGTTGAGACAGTTTGAAGTCTGCACAAATCCAGCCTGAAGGCCATCAGTGGGCAGAGGCTTCCAGCAATGCGAAGGTCTCACTGCATGAAAGGATGTACCTAAGCACTAAGTGAGATCGTGTGAGCCCTACACTATTCAGACTTCCTGGAACCGGCCGCATTACATAAATCCGTATAACACAAAGAGTCTACAAATGTTGGCCAAAGCATTTTCAGGTCTACGATAACAAGATGAACACAAAAGCAACAAACGTTAAACTTTCCAAGAACATTATCCTCCACACATTTCGTGAGTGTAAATATTTCTTACGCAAATATCCTCTTCTCTGTATAAATTATGGCTGTCTCACGCTGTGAGCTATTTATATGAAGGCCAGGCGAGAATGATCCAGAGTTCTTTACGTCATTCGAATCACAGATATTCATGTCGACGTATTTATCGTTGGTCCTTACAAGGTGTGATGTTGGGGACTGGACTCAGATACAAGGCGCAATAACGTGACCCTCATAACACGGTAATGAACCTAAGTCTTCCATAAAGACTGGACAATTCTTAAATAACTGTGACCAGGTCTCTGACCGTCTCTGTGGTCTAGAGGTTAGAGTTTCTAGCTACAGATCGAGAGATCCGGGTTCGATTCCCGGCGCTACCAGTTTTTTTCTGACAATTAGTGGGTCTGGAACGGGGTCCACTCAGCCTCGTGAGGATAATTGAGGAGCTCCTGTCTATAAAACAAAGATTAAAGGCCGTGGAGATTCGTTGCGCTGACCACGAGATACCCCTCTATCCGCTAAAGTTGGCACTAACTTCGGAGAAAAGCGGCGGGCGCTCGGTCGGTATAGTTCGCTTGCGGACTAAAACCACGGAATTTGACTAGGTCTCTGCTCCATGAGTCTGATTAATATTTGAGACCAGACGTTCTTGTCTGTAATGTGATGAATAAGCTTGCAAGGTTTCGGATATAAAATACGTATTTATGAAAAGTGTAGTCTGTTGAAACTGATGTTTCGGAGGAAAATGCTAATCAAGAAACAGGCATAAAGCAGGCAGTATGTTTCACGGTGTTTTTTTTTTTGGCATATTCTTCGACTCAGAAAATGGAGATGTTCCTCCGAAACGTCGGTTGATTGTCAACGGTGTGTATGGCGATATATCGCTGCAGACAGAACTTCGAGACCTATGCCAGAGCCTCAAATCCTTATTTATGAGTTATTAAAGAAACCACTGGAATCGTGTTAAGTATAGACCGAAGAGTGGTGGGATGAATAGGCCAGAAGCGGCCGCAGTACAAGGGCCTTAGTCCCACGCCACTAGCAATAAAAAATGCAGTGATTTGGAAAGGATCAAGAAAGAAGCCGCTGCGGCCTAATCTGAGGCACTGCCACTGCATAGAGGGGCCAAGTGGACAACAAGGGACTGGGTACCTTTCGAATACAAGTTCAGGAGGTCACGACAATAGCAATATGCTATGTAAAAAGGTAACGTTCCTGTGCTTAACTAATTAAGCACTACGCCATGAAGGCGTATGGGGAATGGATGTATAGATCCACATTCTCTTGACCTCGGCACTATTTGGAGGTGAGTGGTCAGCTTCACGCCTCTGCCGCTTTACACCCCGGGAAAAGAGCCCCCTGTACCCGTTAGATAGAAGGCTGGGTGGGCCCCAGAACCGGCCTGGGCGACATAGAGAAGTGAAAATTCTTGATCCCACTGGGACTCGAACTCCGACTCCTCCGTCATCCAGCCTGTAGCCAGTCGCTATACCGACTGAGCCATTCCGGCTCCCAATGTGCTATGTATTATTGAAAATATCACTCCACAAACATTTACGCATCGGCGTTTTCGCAACACTTATAGAACTGCGCCTATTAGCTTCGCCATGTCTGTTGACACCAAACGCTAATCAGCGAAAGAGATTTTCATCAAATTTAATAATGACGTTTATTAAAATTAGTTCACATGTTGAAATTTCGGGCAATAACGGATACTGTCACTATGGTACTGGGGTCGACTCAGTCTCTAACAAAAATGAGTACCAGGAATCTTCCGGAAGGGGAAAGAGGGGCAGGCGCGTAAGGCTGACAGCCTCACCGCCATCTATGAGCCAAATGTCTAGAAAATGTGGGAGTCTGAACATCCCACAACCCTACGGGCCTCCACGATCTGTTACAGAGATAGCTTTACCTTTTTTAACGGATACGCTATGAAGCTGTTCAGCATTATTTATCTTCCTTGCCAACGCAACTATTTCACACAGGTAGTGAGTTTTCTATCTATGACATGTTTCGTCACGTGTGTTACATCTTCATGTAAGATAACTAGGACCCTACAGGCGTTCCTGTGCACAGCTCAAGCGTTAACTCGCTACATCGGAGTGAAAAGAAAATACAAGCATTGCACAGAAAATCATAGTCACATGTTACATCCCACGCGTACATTTTTCCCCTTATGGTCTTCGAGATAATTAAACAAATGAGACTGTAGAGGTACCAAAAGTGGGCATTCGCAAACAGAAAATCTCTACACGACTGAGCGAAGGCGAACGGATTGTTACGCCATGCATGTACATTTCGTAATCTGCTGCCATACCTGTTCCTTGTGTCTCATACAAACAAAGATGCGAAGGACCCTCTTCATCTTAAAAACCAGTTTTAGCAACCCTGACACAAAGACCAACAGGAAAGACGCGTTTTCGTGTCTGTGGGTCCATTATACATACTTACGTATATGTGGCGAAGACAAACCACTAACACTGTTTTTCCTCTACACGGCTTCCGAAGGATTGTATTTTATGGACTTGATATTTGGAACAGCATCTACTCCGTCGGTCCATATAGTTAGTTTCTTGGTATCTCTTTCTCTTGAACGTGTAACTATGTTAAGAATGTTGTAGCAGTGAATGTAACTTGTTGCTAATTCTTTATAAAGAAGACAGACAGACAATAGAGGCCACTGACTGTTAAGAGTTTTAGCGGACATTGGCTGCAGTATCACATATATCAGATTCTGAGTCATTCTGATGTATGAGGAATCAGTCTACATTACAGGCTGATTTGTAGATGATCACGTTTCAGCTACAGGAGGTAATATAGCACAGAACGAAACGAGAAAATAAAATGGCTGGTAGGCAAGGAAGTGGAATGCGGTGGTCGTGGCTTATTTCAGAGTACCGCCTCTGTGGTCTCGTGGTCAGAGTTCCTGTCTACAGATCCAGAGGTCCCGGATTCGATTCTCGGCGCTACCAGATTTTCTGAGAAGTAGAGGGCCTGGAACGGGGTCCAGTCGGCCTCGTGATGGTAACTGAGGAGCTATTGCAATGAAATATCAGCTCTGGTCTAGAAAAACGAGATTAACGGCCGTGGGGATCCGTTTCGCTGACCACGCGACACCCTCTATCCGCAAAAGTTGGCACTAATTTCGCAGACAAGTGGCGGTTGCTCGGTCGGTATAGTTCGCTTGCGGACTACATGCCACGGAGTTTGCATTGTTTGTTTGTTTGTATCTCGGTATTTGCCTTGAGAGAATGTGGGATACTATGTAAAACTCCTCAGTCATCATAGTCATGGACCAGGGGTTTCATGAACACGAGGGAATGTGACGTTGAATTCGAGCTGGCTTGTCGGATTAGTAATACGGAGATCCTGAAGTTGAATTTCATTTGTTATATTCTTCATTCAATCGGCAGGTTTGCCATTACTACCTCTCTGGAATCCCCCCCCCCAATTATCCAGTACTGAATCTGGCATGACTAGATTATTCTGGACTTCTCCTAGTTCCAATCTCGTTTGTCACACAATTCTTCTGGAGTTCTTTATCGTCTGACATGGCCTTCTTCTGTGTCGGATCTCATTTTCCTTTGATTCTTCTGGAATTCACTGGGTTCAATATAGTTTGGCGTTGCCAAGTTTAATATCCTATCCTTCTGGAGTACCTCTACACCGAATGGAGGTTCTCATGATTCTTCTGTGAGTTCCTGTGGGTCGAATGTGATTCTTCCGGAGTTCCTTTGGCCAACCTCGTTTGTAATGATCCCTCTGTAGTATATACTACGTTGAATTTAATTCGGCATTATTCTTCTGGGCTTTCCCTATGTCGAATTTCGTTTCGCAGTATTCTTCTGGAGGTTCTTAGGGCCAATATTATTATTCTTCCTAGTCAAAGTATGGTATACAGCAAAGTCCGACATTTTCCTGATCCACGCTTGCAACTAACCTGACTCTATACGCCTGAAAAGGAAGATGTGGATCACAGACCTGTAGCAAGAAACAAACAATACACGTGTTGGGGCCGCACGGGTCCCCGAGGCATGTCACATCCCTGCGTGCGCAGCCAGATCCTTAGCTATAAATCCGCAGACCCCTCTCCTCACGTGTCGGCGTCGCGCCATCTGGTTCTGATTGCCGCTGTTCACAGGACCCCGACAACCGTTTGATAACCACTAAAAGTCTGAAATCTGATCATAGGTGCAATTTTTCACAAGTGACAAGTTCCATCCTTTTAGCATGACACGGAGCCACACGTATCTCAAAAAGAGTTGGTATCCGAGTACCATCTGCCCCTTAGCCTACATATTTTAGCTATATATCATATCGTGGTTTACGAAACTTGAAGTGTAAGCCTCAGACACGTTTTAAACAAAACAGCATCGAGGGCGGTGGGGAAATGAAGGCCATTGTAGAGCTGTTGTAATATACTGAAGGCAGAATTAGGCTGATACCGCAACCATCTTATCATATGCTCATGTGGCAACGGACGCAAGTAGCAGTGGAGTGCAACAAATCTGTAGTGTTCTAACTTCTTTCTATTATTAAATAAAAAACGAAGAGGCAGAACAAACAAAGAAACTAGCTTTATCCATTGGGCCAAATAAACAGGACGGTTTTTAAATATAGACAAGACGATGGATAATGTCCAAAAACATTATACTTACAGCAATGTACCACCATCACAAACTTTTAAATCCTATGTAGCCTATTATGAGTAACATTTTTTTTTGTATATGGCAGTAAATTATAATCATTTTAATTATCTCACTTCCAAAATTTTAAATACAAATTTTATTTCGATTTAAATGCCCACATATTAACACTGTGTAAGGTGCACGAACGAGAGATGCAAGGTACAGTTAGGGCAAGTGGACGAAAAGTCACGGGAGAAACGAGAGGACGGAGACAGATCATTACGGGGTTGGGTTCCCACACATCGCTCATTCGCCCTTCTGATATGTACAAATGCAGTTGAAGGTGATATAACAGATTGAGATCAGGGAGGCACAATTTATATTTTCTAATTAATGGCCGTGCGGAACACAATGGCCGCGAGGTCTAAGGCACGAAACGTCTTCGCCAGCTCAAACACTGGTATCGTGGGTTCGAATCCCACTCGAGGCATGGATGTATGTGTGTGTTTATTCCGTGTCTGTGTCGTTCTGTGTCCAAGGAGTCATACCAACTGTACAGGATTAAGAAACTGAAAAAGCGGCCAAGGTCCAAAGGGCTGTAGACATATATAAAAAGAATTAATGGCCGTTCGAAAGATAATTTTGTAACATCCGAACAAAGAAGTTAAAAGATTTGAGGTTTTCACTGCGATGACTATGAAGAAAGTCGTCTTCTGGGATCTGGCGCCGTGTATTTTTGGTTTTAACCCCTCCCCCTTTCCTGCTTCCTATATAAACTAGCGCTCTTCACTCCCGAATCATTGCAGCTACTGCTCTCTGTATTCGCATTGCGATTCACCTGCCCTGAAGATGGAGGCGATACGTTCCTCCGAAACGTCGGTTAAAACCAAGAATACACGGCGCCAGATCCCAGAAGACGGCTTTCTTCAAAGAAGTTAAAAGTTTGATGAATTTAAATTGGAAAGGATATGACGAGACGGCAGGCACTGTACTCACAGTAAGTCGGTTACTGCCCCCCCCCACCCCAAGAAAGCGCAAGGAATCTCCACAACAAAGATCAACGGTGTTTTATTCCAAAAACAAGACGAAAATCACCTCATCTGGGGGTTGGATACTGCATTATTTAACGTTAACATGTGGTAAACATAGTTACCATTCCCTTATAATTTGTTACAATGATTCTCTCTTACTTCCTTACAAGCAATCAGAAGACATAACTACGAACAATCTCTCTTTTGGTAACTTTTCTTAAATGTGGGTCTTCGTCCCAAGAACTTCATTCTCGTGTATTCATTTACATTATAAAATAATACACTGCAGTCATAGCGGGACAAGTAAAAATTCGTAGTTGTCCCTGTGCTTAATTAATTAAGCACCAAGCTATTAAGACGTGTGGGAGAGTGGAGGTATAGCTCCGCCAATCTTGACCTCGGCATTAGATGGAGAAGTTTGGTCAGCTTCACGACTCGGCCGCTTTACCCCTGGGGAAAGAGACCCCGGTACCCATTAGATATGACGCTGGGTGGGCTCCAGAGCCGGTCTGAACACTGTCGAGTATAGAAAAATCTCTTGCCCCTGCTAGGAATCGAATCCCGGCCGCCCATTTCATAGCACGTCGCTATACCGACTGAACTATCCCGGTGGGACATCTAGGGTATGGACAGAGACAGATAATGCGAAACTAGAATGTCCTCGGCCATCTTTAACATAGAGAACTTCTAAACAAAATGCATATTTCAACATTTCTCAGTTTGAGGAAGAAACACCGGATCAGTGGAGTCTTCCCTCCTTACATTTGGTTAGTATTCAGGATATGAACATTCTGGTAGTGGTTGCAAAACATGGCTTTATCACCATGATGGAATTCTGAAACCGCACGCATTATAAATCTTTCGAAGAGACGCTAAGATTTTGGTCAAACAAGTTCATGTATCATCAAAATGGAAAGGAAAAACAAATCTATATTAAGGATGATAATGTTTTCCTTCCAAAATGTTAATGACGTTCATAAGATTAGCAACTTTCATAAGGGCAAACATAACAGCTTCAAAGGATAACAGTCTGTAAATAATGAAAATCCTTAACACCAGAGCCCAGGACTCCACAGCACTGACATGTCTCGCCAATGGATCCGGCCTGAGCCAATTCAAGTCCTAAGATGTGTATGAATATTATCATTCAATTTTATCATCAGTTTTCGAAAAGATCACTTTTCAAGTGGTCTCCATACCAAATATTCAGCATGCGTGTCTTGTTTCTTCCGAGTTACATCTGCAGAAAGTCGCGATTTAAATTAATTAATTATGTTGACAGAATGCCATCAGTAATGGCGTATTAGGTAAGGTAATCTCCATTCTGCACTACGTTCTACGCTCCGCATTATGCGCGTTATGTCTTTACCATCGGTAGTATAACATGCATACCGCAACTTAAAGCTTGGGTTTCCTCGGGTAGCGGTACCGTAATCAAGCGGCCGTAATTTGACGGTGAATGACGTCACTAAAACGTTGCCATGGAAACGTTTTAGTGACGTCATTCACCGTCATATTACGGCCGCTTGATTACGGTACCGCTACCCGAGGAATCCCAAGCTTAAGAGAAGCAGAAATAAACACGTTAGAAAACCTGGTACAAAAACTTCCTCCACTTATGATACCGAGACACAGACGGGCTGATAATATTAAAAATAAATCTTAGACAAAATGACTGTAAGAGTGTCAACTGGATTGAAATGAGGGCGACCATAGCCAATAACGTGATTTTGTAAGCATGGCGAGGAAAATTTCAGGTTACATAAAACGCACGGAAGTCCTTGAAAATCTGAATAACTATGGACTGTTTACGAGACATTATATAGCACTCATAGCTATCTATTATACTTGTCCTATGATACGTATGTAATGGCCGTCTTGTAGTGCACTCAATTTCATATGTCGCTTCTTACTACATGTTTCGGCAACATAGTGCCATCTTCAGGTTCGTTATTTACGCTAAGCTATTACATTGCTTGCCATCTTGTGTCTTTCATAAAATTATTTAGAAAATACATTATTCGTCAACTATAATAAAATTTGTATATACTAAAACTTGTTAAGATTATTCATCTGTATGTCTAAATTCAAACTCGCGTATAGTATGGTTCGTCCACATGGGAGTCGTTTCTGTGTGTACTGTGTCTGTGATGTGTCCTTCCTTTTTGGCTGCGAGCGTTGTAAACAAAATACAAATTATACTTGTACTAGTTCAGAAGTAACAGGTCAGTAGGGCATGCACAGCCAACATATCAGGAGCGTTCGCTCCATTTCGTGTAATTATCTCGAAAACCTTAAGGAGAAGTGTAACGTGCGTGAAAGGTGCGTTTCATTTTTCTGTACAACGTTTGATCGAAACATTTTTCTTTTCGCTCCAATAACATATGCAATCATTTATGTGGGTCTTGTACGAAGAAACACGTACAGACCAACGTCTTCATATAGCGTTATTGTACAATTTTAACCAAAACTGAAACGTATCATCAAATTATCACTGCTCCCCTTTCCACATATAAAATTCAGGGAACGTCCTCCGGGAGGGACTTTAAGCCGTGGATCCCGTGTCGTACATTTACGGCACGTAAAAGAACCTCACGTCTCTAGGAGACCTCTGAGCCAAATTATGCAACTTTCCCTCCCAAGTAGTTTCCAATGCCTCCGGTAGATGGGGAAGTATTAGGTACCACTGCCAGAGAAGGGACGATCTCGCTGACAGAAAGGGACTAACTATTAGATACCACTACCAAGTGGAGGGTAGAAACCTCGCTGGCAGAAAGGGGCTGACAGCGAGCACCAGTACCGGTAGGGGATGGAGACAGTAGAAATTAAAAGGGGGACGTACAATAGACTATCAGTCGCGGTGCATGGGGAAACCCACCCCCTCAATACTGAATAACTGAATGTCAAACCTGCCACTGAACCGAAGCCAACAAATATATATACACACCGCTTTTATTCACTGAACTGACACCATATTCTATGGTACTATGCAATTTAATGACGATATAATTTTACGTCAAACAAGATAAAGCAGTTAGGTGCGACGAAGTTGTAAAGACCGGGGGAAGTGGCGATGTCCCAGTATTCGCAAAGACCACTGACTGGAACAGTACAAAGCACCTCAGCAAGAAAGAGCAGCGTCGATGTGAGACTGTAAGACATAAAGAGGCTAGCATTATTTGAGCTGGCTGTGCGCACTCGCACACTCTGGAGATGACAAGAAGCACGTATTAGTTGCGCCATAACATGGCGGCCTCTAGCGGGACGGGAAGGAGACTGCGGTATCAATGGCCCTTGTTGCATTAGCCACAGCATCACTCATTGGTCAGCATCCTAACGCTTTTTGTTAGGACGAAAGGAAGCCATCACGACTGATGTTGTAAGATGGGCTATGTCAATTTAAGCCACGAATGGAAAAATATTCCTTTCCTCCAGATCACTCATCTATCGTTCCAAAACATCAATGAAAATCGGGGATTTTGCAACTCGATAAATTATGTCTTCCCTTAGTAGCTTGACACCAAGGATATCTCGCGTCTTATTTGATTTCATTTAACTAAACGTTAATAAACAAAAATAAAAACACACATCAATGACAAATATTCTTCTTCGAAAGCTGCTAATCGGTAAGGCAGTGAAGAAATTCAGGGCTTTTTATGGAATATGAATGTTCATTACCGTGTATGCAGAAATACGTCACCAGACTCCATCTGAGCAAGAAGAATCCTATACATATCCTCTCACATTAGGTATTTAGTTGAATTCAGCCCACCCTACCACACCTTATTCACATTACGGCCCATTTCATTATTATCGTACTACTGAATGTCTCGCGCACAGTATCTTCCGTTTTCGTGCGCTGAATACGACTATACTCCCAAACTGTGTTTCCATCATGGCGGCAGCAGCAGTGACATCGTACACATTATGCTTTTTGTTATGCCATGTCCCGTACGCCACTGTTACATTCCCCTTGGCATCCTGCTCTCAAAAACTCTCGCTCTACACCTTAACTCCGTGGCCTGTAGTCCGCAAGCGAACTATACCGACCGAGCAACCGCCGCTTGTCTGCGAAATTAGTGCCAACTTCTGCGGATAGTGTGTGTCGCGTGGTCAGCGCAACGGATCCCCACGGCCGTTAATCTCGTTTTTCTAGACCAGAGCGGCTATTTCATTGAAACAGCTCCTCAGTCACCCTCACGAGGGTGAGTGGACCCCGTTCCAGACCCACTACTTCTCAGAAAATCTGATCACGCCAGGAATCGAAACCGGGACCTCTGGATCTGTAGGAAGGAACTCTGACCACTAGACCACAGAGGCGGTCACCGCTCTATGCTTTACTTTCCTAAATCCACACATACACGTATGTTTCAGAATGTGACAACCAAGAGTCTCACTGCAGTGACTATTACAATTACGCGCTTTTGGTATGCGACGTCGTGTAGTTTCGGAAGAAACACTCCACATCCTGGTTGCAGGAGTCGGATAAACGTACTGCAGGGTAGAAATGACAATGGAGACAGAATGCACCTCCGAAACGTCAGTACCATCCTACCAGAAGTTATGTATGTAATGTGTTGGGAAGCACATGGAAGAACAATATTAAAAAAATCGAACGTCGCGTGTCGAGTGGGTGAACCGAACATCCTCAACGAGGTTATCCGTGAATTTCCTCAGTTCCCCAGGCACATATTGGGACAATTCCTCGAATAATTCCGCGACCGCTTCCTAACACATCCACTTCAATGTTTTATCGCTCTCATCTTTCGGCGCAATGCGCCACTAACAGCGTCCTTAAGTAAACCATAAACACATAAATCAGTCAGGATACTAAATACACCGGAAGATGGGAACTCTGTGATCTCTCCACGTGACTGAACTAGGCTTCAGCTACTTCCTGTGTTCTCCACTCTGTCAGGGACACTGTTGGCTTGAAATATATAGCGAAGCCGCCATGTTGGCATTTACTGCACCGCTTGCCATTCCAAGGCGAACCACATGACAGACATATGAATAAAATAAGAACACTGAATCGGTGTACCAATACGTCACCAAACAGTGCAACGAGCCTCAACAAGAAAGCAAGGCGTTCCAAGTTTTCGTACTGTAATGGGAGCGACTGAACTGCAACTGCTTTATGAAATAACGTGACTTCCTTTCTCTGTAACCAGCCAAGTAAAAAAAGCCATCGTTTTAAAGACTAAAGGTTCGGCCACACAGAGCGCTACGCTATGTTCGCTATGTTCGCTACGTACGCTGTGTACACTCTGCGACGCAGCTAAAATAGGGAACATAGCGTACGGAAGTCTGTGTGGCCAGTCACATTGACAACAAAGGGAGATAGCGAACATAGCGTGCGTCGCGTACGTAGCGCTGTTTGGCCGAACCTCTAGGACGCGATAACGTGCTGCCTGGTCAGGGTAGTCACACTCCTCTGGCAGCAGTTGAGCATGGCGCAACAACGGAACGATGACTGGCGGGGGAAACTGAAAACATGATTTCGAGAAAAATCTGATGAGGTGCCATCTCTTCCACAATGGATCTCACATGACGTCACTGGGGCTTGAACCCAGGTATCCAGGTCGAACAGCCAGAGTCTAACGGATAGACCCTTCGGCACGGTCATTCAAAGACATGAATGTAATAAACTAATAGAGAATGAAGGAAACGTCAGAGGAAAGAGACGTCAGAAGAAAGGAATTATATAAAAGAAAAAGAACGAAAGAAATAAGAGGAAGAAACCAAGAAGGAAAGCATGGTAAAGAGTAAAGTTAAAGAGGATGAAATTTTCCGTGCTTAATTCATCCAGCGCCACACTATGAAGACGTAAGGGGAAGTGAAGGTAAAGCTCCGCTTTTCTTAACCTCGACAATAGTTGGAGACGAAGGGTCAGCTTCACGCCCCTGCCGCTTTACCTCCGGGGTCCATTTATAGGAGGGTGGGAGGGCCCCAGAACCGGTCTCGACGTTGTGCAGAAAAGAAAATAAGATCTCCTCTCCCTGCCAACCCCGTTTCCTCGGCTGTCGAGCCCGCGGCTATGCCGAATGAGCTATCCAGGATCCAGAATGACAAAGGATGAAAGAAACAAAGTACGAAGGAAAGAAGGATAAAGAATTGAAGAATAGGAAAGGTGAACCAGGACAGAAATGATATATATATATATATACATACATATATAAACGCATGGAAAAGAGGAAATAAGACAGGAGAAGACGAAACAAGGTACGAAAGAACAAATAAAAATGGATGTAGGGAAGACGGCAAGGGGAAAAGAAGGGAAATGGCACGATGAAACGCGGAACTGAAAACAAACAGCAAACAAGAAGAGATAAAGAAAATGTGAATTATACTTTAAATGTAATTATTTTTTAGAAAGAGATACAGATTCGTTATACAAACTTCGCCACTGCTTTGGTCGTCATTTCTGCGTCTCTCTGTTGTGAAACAAGGAACATACACCATTCCCGAAATTAACGCCAAGCAACACATGTAACTAAAAAGCATCACCGAATAAGCAATCAATCAGTATGTATGCAGTTAAGATTTCACACCTCAGGATTATTGCATTGCTAATGTGTCGAATAGGGGAGAGAGTCACTACAACCCGCGGACCACACTTTGTAAATCTGACGATAAGGAAACCAAAGAAAGATAATAAAATTGCTGTTTCGTGTGAAATAACTAACGGTACCACACCTCAAAATAATCCATAGCGCTTTTTAGTGTCATAAAAATGTGCAAAAGGGTTTACAACTTCTACCTTACACACAGTACGTTACCTAAATACCTCTTGAAAGCTCTTATTAACTGAGTATATTAAATAAAGCCATCTACAATATGATTAAAAGGTGGGCGTGCTGTGAGCAGTGAGTGTAGCTGCCGATACTGGATATCCCTCTTGCAACACTGGGTTATTTATAAGCTGTCAGATCCACTTCAGCTCTCCCGATAGACCTGTTGAATTCTTCCAGAAAGCTACAGACTCGAGACTTGCCTTGATTATATTGGGTCAGCTGACGGTCATCTATAGCATGGATGTGGCAACTGCTAACTTTCGGACCACTCCGTAGTACGCAGACCACAATTCGAGCATTCAGTTGTTAAGGCATTTGCATCATGTAACGGCAAGAACGTGTCCTCGTGTCGGAAGGCGTGGTGCGCGGCCATTGTGAAAACTCAATTTATTTACAAGTAATATGTTTCTGGACATTATCCATAATCTTGTCTATTCTTTAAAAAAACCGTCTTGTTTATTTTAAAAACACAACGTTTCGGGGACTGGATTCTGTCCCGTCCTCAGGTAAAACCTACTTAGTTGGGAGATAGGGGCTAGCTCTGTCTATTGGACCCAACTGAGTAGGTTTTACCTGAGGGCGGGGTCAGAACCCAGTCCCCGAAACGTTGTGTTTTTAAAAGAATAGACAACATGATGGATAATATTCAGAAACATATATTTTTTTTTTCCTTGGCACTACAGCCCCAGTGGGCCTAGGCCTACCTCCATGAACTTTTCCGTTCACTTCGGTTTTTCTAGATCTTACACATACGGTAGGACTCCTTGGACAGGTGATCAGCTAATCGCAAGGCCTCTACCTGTACACAAACACAGAAAAACGCACACACACAAACTAAACATCTATTCCCTGAATGGGATTCGAACCCACGATCCCGGTTTCCAAGCGAGCGAACAGTACATGCCCCAGAAACACATTACTTGCAACAATTTACCATCGTCACAAACTTTTACATCTAATTTCCATTTATTTACGTTACCACTGATTTTAAAACACAGACACCGAATGAAATCAAAGAAAATCAGAGGAAGGCGGAGTATCTTCAGTACAATAATGTCCGCCGGAGCATACAACTGCATCTGAACTCCCAACACACAAAACCTACTATGTCGCCAAGACCCCGGCATACGAAGGTCTTCAACAAGCTCATCAGATGCAAGTTTCTCTGTATATACGACCCATGAGTTTAATACAAAGTTACTTCATGACATACTCCCGAAATTGTTTCTGATCTTTTTTGAGAAAGTAAATTCCGAAATTATGGTGTGCTATGGGGTCGGCCTAACTTGTAAGGATGATCCGATGTTCTGCCTGTGTCAGAGATATCAGAACCAACGAAACTACTGGGAGTTGGACGTGTTGCAGTCTTCGTCCTGTAGGTTAGTTATGAGCATTTCATGAGCATTTTACATGATAATTTTGATCAGATTAAATTACAGTGTCATAAAAAGAGGTAAAGCTATCCCTGTAACAGGCCGTGAAGTCTCCTGGCTTTGTGAGAAGTTTAGGCTCCCACATTTTCTCTAGATAATCGGATCACAGACTTGTACTCTTCTCCAAGTATAAGTACAATGACCAAGTCAAGGAGGATGAGGTGGGCAGGGCATGTAGGACGAATGGGGGAGAAGAGGAACGCATATAGGATATTGGTGGGAAAGCCAGAAAGAAAGAGACCACCGGGAAGGCCAATGGGCAGACAATAGTAAAATGGGTCTTTGAGAGATAGGATGGGATGGTATGGATTGGTTTGATCTGGCTCAGGATAGGGACCAGTGGAGGACTCTTGTGAACACAGTAATGAACCTTCGGGTTCCGTAAAATGCTGGGAAATTCTTGAGTAGCTGCAGATTTGGCTTCTCAAGAAGGGCTCAGCTCCATAAGTAAGTAATCGGTTCACAGATGGCAGTAAGGTTGTCAGTCTTACGCGCCGGCCACCCTTTACCCCCAACAGGAAGATTCCTGGTATTCATTTCTGTTAAGAGGCTGAGTCGACCCCAGGGCCATAGTGCGCCTGAACGGATTAGGTCAATTGGAAAAGATATTCGTTGGGACTCGATCCCGTGATCTTCGAGCTTGTAGCATAGTGCCTCAAAAAGAGTTAATCCTTATTTAGACTTCATATCCTTCATTAGTATCCGTCTGCCTATCTATGACGCTCAACACATTGCTTCTCTCGCCGATATCCCAACGTCAAACCATTGTGAGCACCACTTTTACATCACAATAAAGTCGTAACAGAATCATAGCAATTGCAAATCCTGGTAGAGAAGTCTGGTCATGCATGAAATGCAACCTTACGATCACGCAGCACTAAAAAGATCGTATTCTATGTATTGAACAAAGGCGCAGTCGAGCGGTGCATTTGTCTACTTCTAGGGCCTGCAACATACGAAGCTAAGGAACGCTGTGGCTGCGCCATAGCTCAAGCGGTTAGTCGCTGGCTTCCCACCGCAGCGGCCCGGGTTCGATCCCAGGTCTGGTCAAGTGATATTTGTGGTGGACAAAGTGGCGCTGGGGCAGGTTTCCTCCGAGTACTTCGGTTTCCCCTGCCAATCTTCATTCCACCAACTGCTCCACAATCACCCTCACCTATCATCTGGGGCTGGTACAATAGGCCAGAAGTGGCCGCAATACAAGGGACTTAGTCCCACCCCACTAGCAACACAATGAGTACGGATGATTCCAAGCAAGACGTGGGAAAATTTACTGAATGCAAAAGAACTTAATTTTTTGTGGATTGGCTGCACATTTCTACCCTTCTACCCAGAAGGTGGTATATACCACTGGGTCATGGCGATGTCACTAACACGTCAGTGGTGGAGGAAACGCTACGAGTATTGTCCAATTTATTAAGAAACGGAATCTATGCGGAGTAAATACCGGCGTATAAGAAATACTGGCAGAAATTTTAATTTGGTTAGTTAAATGCTGTTCAACATTGTAAGAATCATCGCATGAGTTTCATAAAAACTAAAGCTTCATAATGAGATAAGGTACCTTCATTCATCAGTCTCTCTGTTTGTAGATTTCATTTCCGAAATTACGGAATGAATTTCGGTGAAAAGTGTTATTGCTGATCTAAAATAGTTATCAGGAGAATTTAACTGTAAGTCACGTCGCCTCAGCCTCTAACAGAAATGAGTAGTAGGAATATTCCTGTGGATTAAAGGGCGGCAGGGCGGGTAAGGCTGACAACCTTACCGCCATTTTTGAGCCGATTGTCTAGCAAATGTGGAAGCCTCGACGTCTCACAACCTTATGGCCCTCCATGGCCTGTTACAGGGATAGCTATATCTTTTTTATATATTCAATAGCGTAAGGAGAAAAACCGCGTGATATTCCACAGTGAGATTGGCTTTATAACAGCAGAGTTACATATGCAAGAAACGGATTAAGATCAATCATATACAGAAAATCACAAAGAATACATTACAAGGTGTTCCCCTTTCCATTGTCATATGAGTTTTATTTTGAGCCAAAGAGACATTCCTAACAAATAAACATCAAAATAAGTAAAAAATTACCTCACTGGTTATCCTCCCAGTGGCACCTCACACACTCGATCCTGAAGTTAATGATCGTGACGTCATCTCACAGATACATGGCAAGAACGATATAAATAGGTCGTAAAACTGTATCCCCCCCTCCCGGAAACTAAAAGCTTTTCTAGTGCTATTGATAGGGTCGGGAAATGAAACGAAATGCAACAGGCGGGCAGCCCCGGAGGAACCCATATACATGGATGGATGGGGCCCACCTAAAAATAGTGCTGTTACACAAACTTCGTCTCGACTGCTCGTAGCTACACGTGACACTTGTCACCATGTTTGCGTAACCTTGGCTTCCTTTCAGCTATTTCTCTTTTAGTAACTCTGACAGTAATTATCTAATTACAGTATAAGGGGCATCTAATGAGCTGTGACGTGTTTCTTTGCTAAAATAATGTGACTACCGAAAAAAAAGCGAAACTTTCTTCTGACCCATCCAGAAAAGTGAGAGAAAGGAACGTCAATTAAGGTCTTCCTGTTTTACGCAATTTACAGCGCATGTTTGGTTTTCTTTTAGTTTCTTGGTGTAAGTACACGAAGAAAACCTGCCCCAGTGCCACTTTGTCCACCATAAATCCCACATGACCTGACCTCTAACTCGGCCCGCCGCGGTAGGAAGCCGGCGACTAACCGCTTGAGCTATGGCACGGCCTCTACAGCGTATGCTGATAGGGGTTTTAACATTTCAGCCACATGCTATGTATTAATCGAATTGTCTCTATCCAACGGTGACCCTTCGACAGTCCCATCCTGGACTTTTGTACAGAAAACATTTCGGAATGGGACTATGTGGAACCTGACCAAGACGATACGTCAGAGAAGTTATCTCAGTGGTTTTCCTAAAAAAAATACAAGTCAGTGGACATTATTTAAAAAATTAAAACTTTCTGTGTATAATACATCTACATCAAAAAGCTCAAGAACTACAGCGCAACCCCGATAAACATAATTAATCAGAGGAACTTGTATGTTGGGACTATCGAATCGTTCGGATTACTAGATTTCAAATAAAATATAATACTTTTCTTTCCCTTTGCACTACAGCCCCAGTGGGCCTAGGCCTACCTCCATGAACTTCTCCGTTCACTTCGGTTTTTCTAGATCTTACACATTCGGTAGGACTCCTTGGGCGGGTGATCAGCTCGTCGCAAGGCCTCTACCTGTACACAAACACAGAAAAACGCACACTCACAAACTAAACATCCATGCCCTGAGTGGGATTCGAACCCAGGATCCCGGCTTCCGAGCGAGAGAAGACAGTACATGCCTTAGACCGCTCGGCTACCTTGACCGGCTATATAATACTTTAGTAAAATTATTTATTAGAACAATTTATGGGTACATTTTACACACAAACTGCCAAAAATTCGAAGAACGCAGTCTTCTGGGATTTGGCACCGTGTATATGTGGTGTTAACCGACGTTTCGGAGGAACGTATCGTCCCCATCTTCAGGGTTGAAGAAGTATAAGTAAATCTGCAAGCGACAACACCGTGAGACACGGTCAAGCAGACTGAAGATGGGGGCGATACGTTCCTCCGAAACGTCGGTTAACACCACATATACACGGTGCCAAATCCCAGAAGACTGCGTTCTTCATAGTCACCGCCGTGAAAGCCTCAAATCTGCCAAAAATTCGTTCCTCGGACGTTCGAACACACTTGGGACAAGCGATAACCGTGTCACAACTTTCACCACCTAAAAAGGCTGATCCATTAACACACATCAAGTTTCAAAATAATGCATTCTTCCTGCAAGGAAGTATTATGATTGCATTAAATTTATAATTTCTGGGCATGCCGATTATTAATTTTCGTTGTGGTACTGTAAGTCAGTCCACTGGTAGTTCGGATTAACATGGAATTGGATTTTCGTAAGGTTTATTACAAAAGACAGTCACTGGACGACACACTAAACATAAAGCCTCATCACACTCTTTAACCCATAGCTCTAAAACTGGTTTTTATATTATCCGATCACAGTGTGTAAGGGATGGCCATCACGATGCAAGCGTGGAAAAATGATAAAACAACACCTAAACACTGGAGAAATTAATATAGATACAGCGAAGCCATGCTTCAGCGCACTTCCGCGCCTAGAACAGGGATATGGGATCGGGGGTTCATATACTCCCAGAGATTACATGAAGCCTCATCAGGGGACATGTAAAACACATGTGAACAGGCCCTGTAAGCCTTAAAACCTGTCTTTGGTACGTTTTTTATGCATGGAATAAATACAAGTTTAAAATGAAAAATAATATTTATATTTTGTTTAAAATGCGCGATAACACAAAATTTTACATAAGAATTACGTCGCCATTTAAGGCGTGCCTGGAATTTTAGTCACAGATCAAGGGGTATTTAGAAATGGAAAAGATTCGAGAACTCTTCTCTATAGGATCACGTGACATTGCTTTCCTAGCTTTACAAAGGTAGTAATCTCGATACAAGGACGTGACATAACAGCTAAAAAAAGTACGGTTCCCCTTGGTACGCGGCAGCGTGTTTCTTAATTAGTTCAGTTCTTAATGAGCATCTGCCGACGGCATTTCTAGAATAAAAAAAAAGGCACATCCGGTCAGTTCTCATGACTGCTCTCTATCAGCTGGCCTTTTCCATTAAACACGTTTCTTGTCTTCTATAATTAAGAAAATTGAAACTAATTTTATTACGTAAGATTTGAGGCTTTCACGGCGGTGACTATGAAGAAAGCAGTCTTCTGGGATTTGGCACCGTGTATATGTGGTGTTAACCGACGTTTCGGAGGAACGTATCGCCCCCATCTTCAGGGTAGAAGAAAAAGTATAAGAAATCTGCAAGCGACAACACCGTGAGAAACCGTGAGTCTGCTTTACCGTTTCTCACGGTGTTGTCGCTTGCAGATTTCTTATACTTTTTCTTCTACCCTGAAGATGGGGGCGATACGTTCCTCCGAAACGTCGGTTAACACCACATATATACGGTGCCAAATCCCAGAAGACTGCTTTCTTCATAATTTTATTACATTCTAAAGTTTTCTGGGCATGTACTGTCTTCGCTCGCTTGGAAACCGGGATCATGGGTTCGAATCCCACTCAGGGCATAGATGTTTAGTTTGTGTGCGCGCGTTTTTCTGTGTTTGTATACAGGTAGAGGCCTTGCGACGAGCTGATCACCCGCCCAAGGAGTTCTACCGAATGTGTAAGATCTAGATAAACCGAAGTGAACAGAGAAGTTGATGGAGGTAGGCCTAGGCCCACTTGGGCTGTAGTGCCAAGGGAAAAAGAAGAAAAAGGAAAAGGTGTCTGACGATGGCGTATAACGCTCAGAATAACTGGGTTTTTGGACTTCTTCCATCGTCTGGTATTCTAGAGACTAGAAAACGACGTTTCGAAAGTTCCTAAGGGACCCAACTGAGTAGGTACCTTCCCCCTTTCACCTGAGGATGGAAACAGATCCAGTTTCTGAAACGTCTGTTTCCTGGTCTCTAGAATACCGGACGATCGAAAAGGCCAAACCCGCAATAATTCTGAATCTAATCTTGATATGTTTCTTATTCCTCTTCCTCCTATGATATATTGGTCCGTCTAGCCTGTTCCCATTTTAGAATTAATCTGACAGATGTTAAGACTCCTTGGGCAGGTGATCAGCTCGTCACAATGCCACTACCTATACAGGACTAAATCAATATAGAAAACACCGTGGCATACATCCGTGCCTCACGTGAGATTCGAAACGAGGATCTCAGTGTTCAAACGATGGAACACATGTGGTGCCTTAGGTAGGCCGCACACCGGAATGGGTCAAGATATGTAACAGTCAAGACACGATGTCTGCGGCATGACGCAAAGAAAGGAGCACAGCTGAAACGAATGAGATCATGAAAACCGCCGCACACCGGTCTGAGTCATGATGCTGACGAATCACGAATGAAGCAAGACTGCGTCTTTTGTCTCATATCTTGATGCTTGTCTTGACGCAGTCGGTGTGCGGCCGCCCTTAGACCGCGGGGCCACTGTCATCGGCTGAATCAGCATTAATTTAGCAGCTGCAAAAAAAAAACTGTCCGGTCTTTTGGTTCTGCGGGGGCTCAGCAGATGCATGAGAATACTTCCACAGGGCGTTTGAGAACAAATTTTACATAGTAAAAAAAGTCACAAAACGAAATTCTCGAATTGGTGGATTAAGGGATGTTATGTTATGTTATGCCTTTCGGATTACGCGTATCTTCACACACAATCTGTGCGTCACTGCATTTCAGGATAAAAGAAACATGTTGCGTATTCGTTTATGCGTAACTCCTGTCTTCTGAAATTATAAATGATATGTAAGAGTATCAATCTAACCACCTATGGCTCTAGAGCCCTTTGTTGGGCCTTGGCCGCTTTTCAGTTTCTTGACTTTTACACAGTCGGTAGGTCACCTTGGATGGGAGATCAGCCCGTCAAAAGGCAGCTACCTACACACAGACAGAACAAACACAGAATTAACGCATACAGACATCCATGACCTTAGCAGGATTTGAACCCACGATCCTATCGTTTCAGACAGCCTTAGCCCGCACGGCCACTGTGTTCAGCTTTGTATAAATATGGACTTATTTTATTTTGGGATTAATGTTCGGACCACTCAGCTACTGGTCATTATTAGCAGGAGGCCAGAGAAATGTCCAAACAAAATATGTAACGTGAAGGATAAATCATAAACATAAGAACGGCAAATGATTCGGAATTTTGTCGAAAATATTTGTAGAACAAAGCCAAACGAAGTCGTGATAATTCGACTGTATACAAAAATTATGTCTGACATAAAGCGCGCTAAAGACATACGAATGGGCAATGAATACTTTATCAATGTCCGTGTTAATCAAGGGGCACAATCATTAACAGGCCCATCAGCTACTTGATTCCACATTTCTACCATTTTCTCCATCAATTTTCACAATTATACGCTGAATGTAAATGGGAAATGCGAGAAATGACCGAGACACTTTATAAATAGAATAAAGGAGACACAGCCATTCATCCTTTTGTGATTCGTGGCTTCAATGACGATAAAAATGTAGAGTCTTGCCTTCCTTTCACATAAGAAGACCCTGTAGTCTCGACAAATGCTTCCTAACATTTCGCAGGAACCTGCTGTGCTATGCATGAGTGGTAATACAGAAGGGTTTGGGCTCGTAATTTGATTTATTGAACACTTGCAGATCTTAACTACAAATAACTATAGCACTATCGCCAATTGACACACTCAGTAGTTCATTACAGAACGTATTATGTCTTCTCAGTCTGTTGTGTCTTCGCCAGTCGTTGCCTGGTGACCGCTTTCAACGCCGTAGATCCGTCAATTTCCGTGTTCACGTCCGTGCTGGCTGGCGACTGTCTCACACCACCCTTCTACTCTCCTGACTTGCTCACTGTCGTGTCAAGACTCTGAACTCTCAACTAACTAATTCACTCACCAACCAACCCACTTCACTCTACCGCACTCCTTGTGTAGTCTCGGCACGGGCCGCATAGAAAACACCTCTCCGAATATTTCCTCTATTGTTGCGTGGCGTCTCAAGCCGACTACTGCCTAGCAATGTCCGTTGTTTACAGTCATTACTTAACAATGGGTCTACATACTACGATATAAAAGCAACACGGAGAGCTTTGCTTGTCACCTGACCCATACTGGTATCTTGCTCGGCTTACCCTTCGACCCTGAAGATGAAGACAAGTTCCTCCGAAGCGTCGGTTGACTTTCACCTGACTGCATGGTGCTATATCCAAGAAGATAGAACTGTTGATGGCGGTATGCTTTTCAAAAACGCTGGCAATCACTTACAAGACTACACGGAGTCGTAAACCACAAGACAATCTAAACTTCTGCGGTCGTGAAAACCTCGAAGCCACAATTTATGACGACTGAAATATCTTGCAGGAATCACATACGCTCTCTCAGACAATAGAGAACTGCCTAATCGTGTTGTAATGAACCAAACACTGTCGTAAATATTTAAAAAAAAATAATTTTAATGAAATTTTCATAATAGTCTTCTGGGTTATGACAGCGAACATGAAAATGGAGTTAGGAGGTTCCTTCGAAATGATGGTAACCATCTACCAGACCACAATGTGCCAAACCCGGAAGACCACACCTGAACTCTTCAGTCATGAAATCCTCAGATCTCTAATTCATAACACGTGCACATGTTAAGTTCATCTTACCGTAAAGAGGCATCTCTGAGTTGATATTTTAAATGCGCTACGATTACAGACCTAGTCAGAATTCTTGGCAGCCTATGATTCTTTAAATTCCATTCACGGGGCGAAGACTGGAGAGGAAACAAACCGTGAAACACGGCGATTCTATCGCTGGCTCTTATGGTACAGATAACGCTGATGAACACACGTAACGTGTTCGACTGATTTGAAAGGGCCAACTGAACGGGATACAGCAATCCATTCCAAAAACAAAACATTCAAACATGAAAGAGACTGTTATAGTTGAATTACTCTTAGGCGAACTAACAAAGGGCGTTTATCTGATCTGAAAGAACCATCTGGCGCCGAAGCAAATTTATATAAAACACGCTTCTATACAGTAACTTGGATTACAATGCAGCGCGTTCAACAGGCTCCGAAACACAAGTACAAATATCGGGGTACACGGATTTGGAATTATGTTCCGTACTCGGAGGGCTCTAGGTTCGATTTTCGCCATAAGACAGACTAGTTGCAAAAATTTAGTCTTAAAAGAACGAAGTCCGTTTCTCTTCACCAGCCTTTTTAACGTACCAGTCAGCTACCCTCTCATTCGATGGTATATAACTTATTCAGGTTGGAAAAGCACAGTTAATATATTATTATTAATAATATTTGAAATTAGGTTATTAAGTTGCCGTCATAACGGTAAAGTTATTTTGAGCCTTGTATCTCAGAAAGTCAAAGTTTCTGGTTAAGTCACGAGGCACGCAGTAGGCACAATATCCTTTAGCTTATAGTTTATATTCGACTATAGATTACGTAAGGGTTCACCATTTTTAGAAAAAAAAAATCCCCTCCTGACTTTAAAGTTGGTCCAATAAACGGTCTGTTTCCGCCTTGGGATTTATTATATGACGGTCCTGTTATTGGTTCGCCTTCTGAGGGTGCAGTCAATAAACCGTTTTGGGTGTCAAAACGTCTGCTGATTAGCACACGAAAATTTTCTATGCTGCCTTTACGAGCGAACTAATTTTCCTTGCCACATTCTGAAGGGAATTTTAACTAAAATATTTCGAACACATGTAAAAATCGTTCATATATTTTACACTCAGTTTCCTGAGCGTAAAGTAAAAGTAAAAAAGTAAAGCTATCCCTGTAACAGGCCGTGAAGGCCCACAGGGTTGTGAGACGTTGAGGGTCCCACATTATCTAGACAATCGGCTCACAGATGGCGGTAAGGTTGTCAGCCTTACGCGCCGGCCGCGATTTACTCCCCAGGAAAATTATTTAATTAATTCCTGGTACACATTTCTGTTAGAAGCTGAGTCGACCCCAGGGCCATAGTGCGGCCGGAAGGATTAGGTCAATTGAAAAAAATCCAATGACCTCATCGGGACTTGAACCCGCGACCTTCCGGCTTGTAGCATAGTGCAGTATCCTGAACGCTCAGAAGATACTCTCAAGAGTGGAATAGAAACTGGGAACACCTTACATCCCATAGTATAGTCTTCTGACATATCACAGCGTTGTCTGGCAGTTTGTTACCAACATTAGGCCGTCAGTTCTTGCCAAACATTGGTAACTACCTATAATATTAGCTGCCTTAACACAGGCGACAGGTATATGAACATTAGCCGCTACAAAAACATCAAACTCCACATGCTTATTTGAAATGTTATCACCTCTGACGATTTTTGTAAGCTGTAATACAGCTTGTGACCGCATCTAAGCACTGCTTTTGTTAAGCTAACTTAGCTCAACTAATTCCATCACTGTAGAAGGCATAACCGTGAACTCTGTTTCATTCTGACAGGAAATCAACGTTTAAAAATGGGTACAACAAAAGGAAACAAAGAAAATAAAAAAATATATAAATATGTTGTTAATCGAAATTTTTTAGTTTAATCACCGGTCAGTGTTTCTCTTCGCCACTGCGCCCAGAGCAGCTCTTCAGCCCACAAAGCTTTCTATTCATCGGGTACCGGGGGCAGTTCCCCGAGCGGAAATGCGGTCGGGACGTGAAGGTGACCAAACATGTCCTAGTCCTGTCTGGAGCTATGTCTCCAATACCCCATACACGACTTTTTGGTGTGATAATTAAGCAGAAGGCTAACTTCAGACTTTACGTTATCTATCATGTCTCGTCTAACACCGTTTCATTAGAATGAAGCTTCATCTATACCGTATCAGATGCGTTTCCTTCTTCTTAGGGCCTTGATACTGCTGCCTCAAAGGGGGTGGTCCCGGATTAATACAGAGGACTATACAACACTGCCATCGTGAAACCGAAGAACTCGGGAAAAGGACAGATGAACGATGAACTGAAAAAGGATCTGAAAGGAAGCGGTCGTGGCCTAATCGAGGTACTATCCTAGCATCTGTCTGGAGGGAATGGGGGAAATCACGTAAATTCCTAGCCGAGATCAATACCGAGCAATTCCGAATACAAATCCACTGCGGGGTCCCTAGACCAAATTGTTCGTTCCCTGCGGTACTCTTTTAACAACAAAAATCGAACATGGGGTGCCCTGGTGCTTATTTTGAGCCTTCACGAGGAGAAATTTATCTCAAGTACAACAGCTTCCTAAATTGCAGCTGAGCCCTTCTTGAGAAGCCGCCAGTTGTGCAGCTCCTCAAGAACTTCCAAGTATTTTATGGAAGGCGAAGGTTCATTACCGTGTTCACAAGAGCCTCCCACCTGTTCCTATCCTGAGCCAGATCAATCCAGTCCATACCATCCCATCCTATCTTTCTAAGATCCAATTTAATATTTTACACCCACCTACCCCTTGGTCTCTTTCCTTCTGGCTTTCCTACCAATATCCCCAATTCGTTCTACATGCCCTGCCCATCTCATCCTCCTTGACTTGATCATTTTAACTATACTTGCAGAAGAATACAAGTAATGAAGCTCCTCATTATGTAGTTTTCTCCATCCTCCTGTCACTTCATCTCTCTTCGGTCCAGATATTCTCCTCAACGCCCTGTTCTCAAACACCCTCAGTCTATGTTGCTCCCTTAATGTCACAGACCAAGTTTCACACCGATACAGAACCACAGGAAAAATTATAGTCTTGTATATTGTAATTTTATGTTTTTAGACAGCAGAAGTGAATACAAAACGTTCTGGACTGAATGGACACATCTATCAAGTAAACTATTAAATTGTTTGTTTATTTATTTATTTATTTATTTATGAGTTCATGGTCCTTTCAACAGCTCAGTTTATGCAATGTCAAATGAAAAAAGGCAAGATCTAAAGCTTTCCCGACGGCTAAGTCGATAAAATGTTCTCAGGCCAACAGCCGTGTCTGTTGGTAAAAAATTACCGATGTTTCGGGATACATCTGTGCCGCCGTCATCACTATCTGACCACCCCGAGATGATTTCATCAAATGACAGATGTTCAGTGAATCATGAATTGGTAAGGATGCAGAAGCATGTGTTCGTGGTAGGGCCGATAAAACAACGAAAATAGTGTCACAACAGCTGGTCTCCGAGGTCTGAACCCGAGACACTTCAAATGTGAATCAATGGCGTTACCCATTCTACCGCAATGTAAATTATACTGAGCATGAATTACTGTTAAACGACTATGGATTACTACATCTCAATTAATTTGGCTGTTACGATAGGCCTATAGTCCGAAAGGAAACCGGTGGGACGCAGGCTTTCTCGTGCTGCCCCTATTAGACCTGCCACCAACGCAACATCGCGCAGCAGAGAACAAATGACAGTACTCACCCATCGTGGAACTCTGGAGACCGTGGCGACGTAGCCCCGTTATTGTAACGGTAGTCCCTCGTCGGCGACACCCCAGACAAGTCACCGTCAACAAACTCCTCTGGTGGCGACGGCTGTGCCGATGATATGAGGGATGACTGCCTCAGCGTCGTCGTAGAGGACACTGGGGATCCCTTCGGAGTCCCGGCGCCGCCTCTGAAACTAGCCTTGCGCACCAAACTGGGGCTAGCCAGCCCCGGGTGCATCTGCAGCATAGTCGAGCCACCGGACGCAGTCTGCTGCTGGGGAGATGTGGGTATAGCACCATACGTGAAGGGCCGACTATCCTGTCTGGCGTGGTATGGTATACTTTCGTCAGTTTCTGTATCGTCGATGTAATTTACGTCCACCAGATCATCAAGAACCGTCGACGTATTTGCCACATTTGTACGATCCCCGCCGCCGCCAGGAGCGCTGATGTTAGAACCGTAGCCGTTGTTCAACTGTTTAGCTGGTGGAATGTTGCCACTAGCCGAGCGGGCTGTTGATGGCAGGCTGCTGACGTCACAAGTTGCAACCGAGGGCGGGCTGTGATGCTGGAACGGTTGAGGTGGCTGAAGGTCATCTAAAGTCGCAACATGCCTCGTTGTGGCGAAACTGCGATTGCCATATGGGGAACTGGTTGATGGGGGCAGATCTGGGATATTCTCGACTGTTAACAACATATCGTTAAGGAGCTCGTCTAACGCCCTGTGGTGATCTTGTGGTGAAAGAGGTGTTGTTGTTGTTGATGCTGACGGTGATGGCTGCAGGAGGGAACCGGCGTGGCCGTTGAGGGAACTCAGAGGCGGGGGTGGTGATGTTGAAGACGCATTTGAAGTGTTATTACTGTTGCTGTGATGTAGGTTATGTTTGTGGAGCAGCAGACCGTTCCCGGCGGACGAGATGCCTGAGTCCATGGAGACAGTATGCGGGCTACCTATCACTGCAGCGCCGCCTACAGCCAGCTCCTGCTGAGCGCCCCTAACCGGCGTCTCCTCGCGAGAAACCTGAAGCTGCTGGCGCTGCTCCTGGTGATGCTGTAGTTCTTGTTGCTGCTTCTTCGAGATGGTTGCATACAGAGAACCGTCCAGGGGCCCGTAAGTGTGGCTCACCTCTGCTTCCTCCTCCCCACCTAAAACAAACACAAAGCTTCATTACGGTACTGTTAAATACCTCGGGTCCAGGATGCTTCTGTTTTCGAGAAATCAGTACAGTGGCTGGTTACGGGTTGAACGACCGGGGTCCTTGGCAGGGAGAGATATTCTTCTTTATCACCGCATGCAGACTTAACCGTTCAGGGCCCGGTCCACTGAACACAATATATTCTTTCACCAGTGGTAAAGAGGTCGCGACGTAAAGATGAAAACTCGGCTCTATTTGGTGCCGTACCTCCAATCCCTCTTTCAGAATGTTTTGAACATTTAATGTTTCATATATCAACAGTTGAACGGAAATCCGTTACACGATTTGAGCCGCATAATACTTTCAAATTTCGTCAATAAAGATACAGAAGAGATGTTTGTTACATAATCGCAGTGCTCAGAAGAACTATTAAAAACGCAGTTTATAAATTTACAGGCGAAACGAAATAGTACACAACTTCGTTAAGTACTGAGAAAATTCGAACCACATGACAACTATTTTTCACGTACGGTGAAAATGCTTTTGAATTACGAAAGAAAATGTAGCAATTCTCAGTTGGGATACAAATATTCATGGGCCATAAAGTGTTCATTTATTTAAAAACCATGATATGTTTAATTCTATTCTTATCAGAATTTATATCTAATGTTTAACAATTAAGCAGATATCCAATTCTTTCCAGCTTTTTATTTTTATTGCTACATCCATTATTCTCCCCAAACACAGACGTAAACGCAACATCTTCACAACAGCAAATTCTAGAATAAAGACCAAGGCCATTGTATTCAGTTACATCTTCACCGCTGGGCAACGTGCGGTCCTGAAGCATTACGATACAACATGACCTAGCCCAAACTACATCTCGGTATTGTTCTTAGCATACTGCATCTCTGATAAATGTAAATTAAATTAATTAAATTAAAAATGTAAATTAAATGGATGGAATTAAGTCGAAGGTTGATCATTCTTTAATCCTATATTAACTTACAAAGCTGAAAGACATCGGTGTAACATACCGACACAGATGCAAGGTCACCAATCAGTTACAGCCCACACAAATATGTTTCTAATAAGGACGTCTCACTACTTACTTGCTTTCAAAGGAAATTATTAAACATGACCAGTTAACAGTTGCTGCACTAAAATGGAATAATTTTAAAAGCCCACTAACGTCTTGTATGACCAGCGTGTAGGCCGCGGTACGTGACGTCACTATAGGAGAGTGGGGAGAGCGCCCGGTCTCACAGGGAGGCTGGGTCCTCTCTTTCAATCTCCTTACAAGGCAACTTGCGCGCGACCACCTCTTTTCTCCTCTCAGTGTTTAACCGTGTCTTACCGACTGCCAGCAGTTCTCAAGGCCCGCTAGTATCACCAGATCACCTGCCCAAACACCATAACTCGACACATACCAGCAGTCCTAAACGCGACACGCGTTCCATGCATTTACATGGTGCGCCTGTGTTCACTGTTGCATCCGAACTGGCCCCCTTACAATGCGAAGACTTTAACTTTGTGTTTGGTGGTACACGGTTCGATTGTGAGAACTGCGGGTTCTCACAGGGGTGACTAAAACACTGACTTCTGGGATGTGGCTCCGTGTAGTCTGCTAGATACTCACCGACGTTCCAGAGAACTTCCTGTCTCCATATTCTATCCTGAAGATGCAAGCAGAATGTTTCTCCGAATGTCGGTTATACGGAGTCACATCCAGTCCTAAAGATGGAGGCAGCACGTTCTTCCGAAATGTCGGTAGACATCTACCAGGCTACACGGCGTCACATCTCATCTATCCTGACATTTCTTGTGACTTCCTTAAGATGAACACCAAAATCATACAAAACAGGTCACGAAATAATCAACATTCATGACGGAATTACCACCTCACTTGCAACTATATACGAGTATACTGCAGCCGGGATAATGCAGTCGGGCTGGACGACCGAGGAGTCGGAGTTCGATTCCCGGCAGGGTAAAGAATGTTCTCTTCTCCATGTCGTCCAGACAGGTTCTGGGGCCTACCCAGACTCCTATTCAATGGCTAACAGTAGCTTTTTCCTTGGGGGTAAAGCGTACCACTCACCTAATGCCGAGGTCAAAAAAGTGGACCTATACATTCACTCCCCCATACGCCTTCATAGTGTAGTGTTTAATTGATTAATCAGAGGGGCAACTTTACCTTATATATGTATATATTTCTGGTACTCTTAAGTTTTACAACGTTTGATTCATACAAACAATATACAGCATGCACGTTTCCGTATTTTTCTGTTTCAAATGGTATTAAACATCACTTATTCTAGGAGCTGAGCTCTTCTTCAGGAGCCGCCAATTGTGCAGTTACTCAAGAATTTCTTGTCCGCGTTCACAAGAGCCCGCTACTGGTCCCTATCCTAAGCCAGATCTATCCAATCCATAACATACCATCCTATCTCTCTAAGATCCATTCGTAATATTGTCCAATCGCCTACGCATTGGTCTTCCCTGTGGTCTCTTTCCTTTTGGCTTTACCACCAATATCCTATACGCATTCGTCGCCCTCATTCGTACTACACGCCCTGCCCACCTCATCCTTCTTGGCTTGATCATTCTAATTATACTTGGAGAAGAGTACAAGTTATGAAGCTCCTCATTATGCAGTTTTCTCTAACCTCCTGTTACTTCATCTCTCTTAGATCCAAATATTCTCAACACCCTGTTCTCAAACACCCTCAGTCTACGTTCCTCCCTTAATGTCAGAGAAAAGTTTCACACCCATACAGAACCACAGGCAAAATTACAGTTTTCTATACTGTGATCTTTATGTTTTTGGACAGCAGACGAGAAGACAAAAGGTTCTGGACTGAATGGTAGCAAGCATTACCCGAGTTCAATCTCCTCTTAATTTCCTCCTGAATTAGAGATTACGTCAGTCATAATACAACGAAAGCACGGTTCCTAGGATTTAGCAGAAATAACATCTCATTGGTACGAGTATAAAGGTCCTTAGTCAACTTAGGATCTCTGTAAGCGATTTTTGATTCCTTACCGAGCTCAAAGATATAATCTCTAGTTAGAAAACAGGGCCGTTATATAACCCAAGATTCAATACATCCTTTTATTAAATAAAAAATTCGATACTGGACTGAAATATAACTCCACATTAACAGCAGAAGGAATTACAGTTTATTGCTACTTGTCATGATGATATATGAAATCAAGAGGAGGGGATGGGTAAAGAAGAGCGGTGAGGGGGTGGGACGCGGAGCCACAGACGTGGCAAATTACTGGCACAGAAAAACAAATAAGGCTACTGAAGTGACCTGTAGGTCAATTCGGAATGGGTCAAAGAATATACAGTTTGTCAAACTGTCTGACGGCGGCTTATCGGCTTGTAAAAAGTAATTAATACTGAACAATTCCACTAGAAGCAACTTCTGCGGCACTGCTCTTAAAAGGGTTTCACTTGTACACCATCAAAACACTTCTCACCCGCGGATTTATGGCCCACTTGGCTTTGAACATTAGTTAGTAAAGCTAAAATATACGAAGGACATAGTAATTCATCTCATTCAGGAATAGACTACGCAACATAGAGATTAATAAAGGAATAAATTAAAGTTACGTTGCACCAAAGCCATATTCCAAAATGCACTAATGTACCACACACAGAGTACACAAATACAGACTTTCACTTTTCTTCGAGCTTCGAAATTCTGTTACACTCCTATACCAGTAAAACCAAAAAATGGCTTTCAAATTTATGAAACAAAGTTTACTTCCATATATTATTTAGTTATTTATAAGCAGAAATACCAGTCCTTAGATCGGAATGTGGTTTCTTTTAATGTCAATATCATAGTATACAGTTTTAAAGTAATAACACTTAAATTCATCTTTTTTTTCAATGACTCTACAGCCCTTTCTTGGGCCTTGGCCGCTTTTTCAGTTTCATAATCCTATACACAATCGGTAGGACCCCTTGGATGGGAGATCAGCCCGTCACAAGGCCGTAACGCTTAAATTAAGAAATTAAAATGTATTTATGTAATTAATGAAATGATTAACAATTAGGATTTGAATCACACCCAGAAACTGTACCACGGTAGTTCAACTAGCTACTTCACCTACTGCAGAGGATGAGAAAATCCCGTAATAAATTTGAGAGTTCATCAGGACCAAAGTACGGCATAATGAACAACTATTTACATTTGTATACAAATTAGATATTTTAGTTAATACCAGTATTTGTAAACCTTACCTCTATGATTCGTATATTGCCTATATTGGTACTTCTTCTATGGGGCACGCGGTAGCGTAGTTGGTTGAGGCACTATGCTACAAGCCGGAAGGTCGCGGGTTCAAGTCCCGATAAGGTCATTGGATTTTTTCAATTGACCTAATCCTTCCAGCCGCACTATGACCATGGGGTCGACTCAGCCTCTAAAAGAAACGAGTACTAGGAATATTCTTGGGGGTAAAGGGCGGCCGGGGCGTAGGGCTGACAAACTTACCGCCATCTAAGAACCGATTGTCTAGAAAATGTGTGAACCTCAACATCACACAACCCTATGGGCCTCCACGGTCTGTTACAGGGATAGCTTTACTTTCACTTACTTACTTACTTACTTACTTACTGGTACTTCTTCTAAGCATACACAAAAAACAAAACGTTTTCGGAACGTTGGCCATATTACCAACATGGCGGAAAACGCAAAATGTTAAAAGACTTTCAGCTGCAATAACTATAAAAATATTACGTAGGAATCAAACTCATGTCCTGTCGGTACAGAGGTCAGAACCCCTGACCACAAGGACAACTGCAAGGCTTAATCATAAAATCAGGGGTATCTAATTTCATGAAGCTGAGTCCTTAATAAGCCACCAGTTGCTCAGCTAGTCAAGAAATTCTTAAGGTTCTTTAACAAGAATCTGCCGCTGGCACATACTCGGATGCTGCACCCCATTCCACCCCGCATCCTCAAGCCGTATTCCCTGGAGATGCACTTAACTATTATTTTCCAGTCCACTCCTAAGGCTATAATGTTGCGCGCATTTCTTTCTCCCATGCGTACACCATGCAAATTAGGGGATAATAGGCTCGGAATTTTAATTGAAACCGTGTAGCAAGGCATCCATTGTGTGAAACTCTTGCGTCAAGTAGACTGATACTTTCCTTTAGAAGCGCATTCGTTGTAAATGTTCCTTCAAAGCGTCCATCTTTCATGTTGTCTTGGATTCGTGTGGGTTTGTCGCATGATAAACATCAGCTTCGAATGAATGATGCTGGAAAGGAGGGGTCATATTTACATCTTCCAACGGCACATGAAAACCTACGAGGTCTTTGCAAATCTGACTCAATCTTACCGAAGAATGTCGTTACCACAAAATAAAACGAGAATTTGTGCTTGTAGTAGTTAATCTTCCTGTACTCGTGGAGGCCATTAAGTACAAGACCAGTGGGCAGACCGAAAAATGTGATGGGAAATGTGATCGGAAGATAACAGTCCAGGACAGGGCCAAGTGGCAAGGAATGGCTGAGAAGACCAAGACGCTACACGTTGTTACTATAGGATTCTGACGACGGTGTATAACACATAGAGATATTGGGTTTTCGGACTTTATCCATCGTCCTGGTTTTTAAGATGACTAAGAAAAACACGACGTTTCGGAAACTGGATCTGTTTCCGTCCTCAGGTGAGGGAAAATACCTATTCTGTTGGGTACATTAGAAAGAGCTAGCCTCAATCACTGGGGACGGAAACTGATCCAGTTTCCGAAACATCGTGTTTTTCTTAGTTATCTTAAAAACCAGGACGATGGATAAAGTCCGAAAACCCAATATCTACGTATGTGTCTACACGAGTTGTAGCGTCAAGACAGAAGCGGAAGTATTTATTCTTATTAATATTTATTGTTCCTTCCTTTTATGATTTTCCATTTCTTATTTTCTTCCTTGTTCTTAACGAATTATTTATTTACTTAATCAGTTCTTCATTTCAGTCATTTCCATGTTTCTCTTGAGGTTGGTTGTTTCTGTTTGTTTCCATTTTCTTACTTAATTTCTGCTTGTTCATTTATTCCCTTTCTACTTTTTTCTACCCTTTTTTATTTTATCTTTTATTCATTTATTTAATTTTCTTTGCGTCTTTCCTTTTATATTCTCTTTCCACATATTGTTGTTTTATATGTACTCCTTGTTTGTCTTCCTCACACCCGTTTTGCTTCGTCGTTTTTTTCCTTCTTCTTTCTTTCTCTTTCTCCTAATTTCATACACCTCTTCAATTTTCTTGCCCATTTTTCTTCTCTCTTACCGTAACGCTACTGAAGACAATGATTGATGCTGGTCTGATGAGATAACAGTGTTGACGTGAGAATGCTGTCATGGCCTATTTTAAGCCCGTAATTTCGGTGATGGCAATAAAAATCACAAACGTAACCGTCACTACGGCTGGCATCTGGTTATTTCTAAATCTGAGGTAGGTGAACAACACATGAATCCGATACGCTTAGATTCACGAACCCGTGACCATATTTGCTGCAACGGTGGGGCCATAAAGCATTGAAACATGCACAGCGATCCGTTTAAAAGGGAGCATGACCCATGTTTTACACGATCCTCTCATCTGTCTGTTGTCGCAATCAAAGACTTACATTCATTAATGCAGAGCGCCCTCTTTGGAGTCTCCAAGGTCTGTTATCAAACATTATCGTTCGTCTTCGAGTGCCTACTTCGGCAGCTTGTTAAACTTCATCGGTATTGACTCGGTCAAAGCGACAGTCTTCAAGTATCCTGGTCATTTTGTGGTTAACGCACTGGAAATTTATCAAACATAACTTCCGAATGTCAGAACAGGGGAATCTGGATGATTCTTGGAATTTACTGCACATTTGTATTTTTACATCTTTGAACTTTCGAACAATGTCTATTTTCCCCAAGAGCCAGTATTCTGTGGCTTCATGTCCCTTTACATAGAACAAAATGGTGACAAAGCCGTAGTTACAAGTGACAACAGAACACTGCGTGTATATTTTTACCTAAGTAATCTCACAATAAATAGTCGGACAAATTTGGGAACCAAAGACAAACATCTACACACACCGATGGAATAACTTATCCTTTGAGAGAATAGTGCTGAGTAGGCTACAGCCTACGTTATAATTATACAAACAAATGGTTAATCGTGAATTTTTCCAAAGACACCTGGGCATTAGATCATACAGATAAATATACAACAGAAGCGTTAGAGAGCTAACTAAATTCACACCATGGAACAAAGTCCTTCGTCAGAGGTTAACAGTCTCTTACTAGTCAAGTAGTATATCCTTTATGAAACCTGGAAGTGCACTGCCGCCATCACTGAGCTCATAACTTGTTCCTATCCTAAGCCAAATGAATCCACTCACCGCCCTCATTCTAGTTTTTAGTATCTATTTAGTATCTTCCCATCATATCCCAGGTCCATCAAGTGGACACTTCCGACTTTGTAGACCGGTGCACCTCTTTTCTTCCCATGCGTGCTACAAGCCATATTTCTTTGACCCGGACAGGACAGATGTCGATTAGTGGATACTTCATTATATCGTACCTACAGGAGACAAAGTTGTTAAATTTTTCGAAACAGGAGTAATAGCTCAAACCGGCTGACCCTATTCCTACATAGGAACAAGCATGACAAGAGATTAACTGCTCCCATTTAGTTCTGACACTGAGGAGAAAAGCTGTATAAGAATATCGTTTTCCTCACAAGCACTGATCTGTCACATCCTCTACTCGTTGAAAGCGTTCTAAAAGAGCTGCATTACATGGCATCATTAAACATTCAGTGGGCGTGCTTTGTACCTAAAGCCATATACATCAGAACCAAGAAGTCACGTGACCGTTCTGAAACAGGATCATAGATGAACGTCTTCATTTAGAGGGAAGACAGCCACGAAATTCGTCCAGCGGAGCAGGTGATGTTACTATTAAATTCCCTTATTGTACTGAAGCCAAGTTATTTTAAAAGTGTCTTTCTTCAGGACATAAAACTTTCGTCTCAACAATTCTTCCTACGCTACAGAAAGTAAAAAGTTGGAATCCTGGTTTCCTGTGGGCGAAGTGACAGCATATGGTACAGTCTACACCACTGGTTTCGCAACTCTCTCTTAGGCTCCCTTGAAGGTAGTAAGAACGGTCGAGGCTCCCCAACATAAAAAAAATAATTACTTAAAATATGATTCATCAGTCATGTTCTATCGACATACTATATAACTCAAACTGAAGCTAATTTTTATTGACTTGTTACTTATTTATTATTAAAATTAATCCGGCATCTTTGTTATTCGCACATTTTCCTGGCGGCTATCGATAAAAGCTTCACGAGGCTGTCCGTGGCTCCGACGTTGTGACCATCGGTCCAGACAGTTGAAGTCTGTGCCGAGGCCTCGAATGAAAGATGGTTATGCCATTTTTTTATCAACTGGAGATGATATCAGTTGAAACATGTCATGAAAGGTCAAATCAGATAGGATTGTGTCGATCGTGGAACTTTCTCAAGAAACTCTCCTGGTGCATTATCTCAGAATTATTATCAAAATCAGATTCAAAGAAGGAGACTTCGTCCGAGATGTGATACTCTGTAGTTCTGTCGACAGGTACAGTCATCTCCGAAAAATCTTCTGCCTCCTACGGCAGCAGGAGGTCCCTCCGAAAAGTAGGTACCGTGCTACCCAAGTACACTGTGTCACGTCTCAGCACATCGTAACCTAAAGAAATCAGACGGCAAAGCACGAGCTCTAAACGGATCTGCTAGACAACTGGGTATAAGGCAGATTCAGTATCTACTGCCCCGAGACAGTAGGACACAGGTTAAACTGGTCATTTTGCAGAGAAATTTAAAAGAGCGGAAGTCTTCTGGCAGGTTAAAGATGTGATTCTCAGGCCCAAATGCAAAACGATCTCTCACTCTGGCTTTCGTACCGCGGAGGGGGGGGGGGAATTATAAAGATACAAACACCTAACACTGTTATTATTATTATGGCTCTACAGCCGTTTCTTCAGTTTCCTGATCCTATACATAGACGGCAGGACCGTCGCAGGACCTCTACCTACACACGAAACAACACAAAGACAATAAACGCACACATTACAGACCAGACATCCATGCCTTTAGTGGGATTCGGACCCAAGATTCCAGCGTTCAAGCGAACGAAGACAGTTCCTGCCTCAGTCCGCGCGGTCACTGTGATCGGCGACAAACACATGTTGCAACGGAATATCAACAAATAAAGTTCTCTGCCTTTTATGGAGCCAGGGAGGTCATTACTGACCTTATAACAGGCCCGCAAGTGGACCTTATTTTCATCCAGAAAAACCCAGATTATGATATTATGTGGTTTAACGTTGTGTACTTTAGTATATAAGCACCATCAGAGAAAGCACTGGCTCCATTTTCAGGAAAACGTTAAGATATCTGTCTACCTTAACTACGAATCGCCACATCCCAGAAGACAGCCGCAAGAACGTCAAATCTCATACAGGAGGATTCAGTCCACACTCCCATAATGTATTTACCGCATTTACGCATGTATAGGCCGCAGCACAATTTTCAGACAGAAATTACAAAAAAATAATTTTCTTGGAATATTATTTCAGGAGTAGAACACCTGTATTACTAATTATGAATATTTTTTTTTAAAATGAAGTGTGATTTTGAATATTTCGAATATAAGCCGCACCCCAGTCTTCTTCTTGAATTTTTGGCAAAAAATGTGCGGCCTATACATGCGCAAATACGGTATTTATGACACATTTTAACTGACCTTCCATCTATACCTACCACGTCTTCGAAAGTGGTACATCCAGTTCAGAGTCTGCTATTTCCAAAGAACCGAATGTGTAAGATCTAGAAAAACCGAAGTGAACGGAGAAGTTCATGGAGGTAGGCCTAGGCCCACTGGGGCTGTAGTGCAAAGGGAAAAAAAACAGTAAACCTCTTCAAATCGTTATTTCTAATTGTTTATTCAAGGATTTCCACTCCTTCGTTAGAACCAATTACTGGAAGTTTGATCTGACCTCTGAGCATAATGAAGACTGTGTTCAGTGTCCAAGTGGGTGTGTTGCTTTGCCAAGAGCGGAACGCCACAAAAGCAAGCAGCGCACAAGGACAAGGCCACGCACAATTGGGGTGCAGAAACATGTACGTATCAGATTCATGTCCGGAATGCTGCGTTCTGCATGAAAATCAAAACATTTCTCTCCTCCTGGGAAATCCTGGTACCTTCATTACGCGGCAAACCCTGCATGTTAGAAGAGGCCATATACAGCGTCAAATGGAAAGACTCTGAACAACGAACTTGGAAGAAGGGCGAAGCAGTCGTTTTACATTTAATTTAAACTCCAGCCTTTTTTGAAGAGACAGGGAAAGCAGGAACGCCTGTCAGGGCTAATATGAAACTTAGTATCTAAATGTATTATTTTAACCCAGTGCTTTGGCATTCTGTATACTGCCGAAATGGTTCGTACGGCTTCGCCTGTTTTATCTTCAAGTGAAAGCAGAATATGACGATCGAGTCACCACAATATGGAGGAAATACCATTAAAAGGACTGGCATGAGCTGATTTTACTTTATTCTTTAAACACTGTTTTGTTTTGTGTGCGTAAAAAACACATTAAATCCGGTAGGTATACTAACTGAAGGAACAGCTGAACTTATGTTGGAGCTGGACGGTCGAAGAGTCGCAGTTCCAGGCCCGGTAGGGTCAAAAATGTTCTTCTTCAAGTCGTCCAGACCCAACCTCGTATCCAACGGGTACCGACGGCTCTGTTCGTGAAATTAGAGCGGCCGGGGCGGAAGCTGACCACTCACCTCCAACTAATGCCGAGGTCAAGAAAACGTGGACCTGTACATCCACTCCCCCATACGTCTTCACTGTCTAGTGGTTAATTTTTAAGCACAGTTACAACTTTTCCTTTTTTTACTGAATTTATATAGACTAAATCCTGTTTAATATACGAGGAATACAGCACATTAGAAACAGTTGATAAAGCATGTATACATTTCGGATGGGAAATTTGAAGGGAAGAGATAAATTGTACGACCTGGATGTAGATGGGATGATGATATTGTGGAAATGAAAGCGACAGGATGGGAGGGTTTGGAATGGATTCACCTGATTCGGGATACAGACCACTGGGTATCTCTTGTGAACACCATAATCAAATTTCCGTTCTATAAATTTTTTAACTGGCTGAGTAACAGGTAGATTCTCAAGGAGGACTCTGGTTTATGAAATGAATTCAGTCATACCTTAAACCGAACCTTGACCCCTATCTCTTCATATTTACTGATCCGTGTACTGTATACGCCATAATAATGAGAGGTTTAACTGATCCTGATTTTCGGACTATGACACGTTCTAATTTGTATTTCCCCGTCGGGGCAGTTTATTTTGCTCTTCGAATTGTTGTAAAAAAAAAAGTACGTCGGATTTGATATTCTCACGGCAGCGACTATGAAGAATTCCATCTTCTGGAATGTAATGTCATCACCGGTGCGAGTATGCCATATCAACAAACTCCGTGGCTTTAGTCCGCAAGCGCACTATATCGACCGAACGACAGCTGCTTGTCGGCGAAGTTAGTGCCAACTCTAGCGGACAGAGGGTGTCTCGTGGTCAGCGCAACGGATCCCTACGGCCGTTAATTTCGGTTTTATAGACCAAAGCTGCTACTATTCCATTCAAGCAGCTCCTCAATTATCCTCATGAGGCCGAGTGGACCCCGTATATGCCATATCAGACCAATTTATATTGTAAAGCGCTTCTTTATTTAACGATGCATTCAACTTCTGATTATATAACGACGATTGTTACGATGTTTAGTAAATAATGGATTGGCCGCGCCATAGCTCAAGCGGTTAGTCGCTGGCTTCCAACCGCACTGGCCCGGGTTCGCTCCCGGGTCTGGTCAAGTGGGATTTGTGGTGGACAAAGTGGCGCTGGGGCAGGTTTTCTCCAAGTACTTCGGTTTCCCCTGCCAATCTTCATTCCACCAATTGCTCCACAATCACCCTCACCTATCATCTGGGGCTGGTACAATAGGCCAGAAGTGGCCGCAGTACAAGGGACTTAGTCCCACCCCACTAGCAATAAAAAATAATAGATTTGAACGGGTGTGTAATGAAGCAGTTTTAGCCTAATTTGTGGTACCACTCCAGCATACCTGAAGGTACTGAAGAAAACCATATAAAGGTCGATCAGATAGCTGGTGTCCGAGCCGAAAAGTGATCCTAGACCTCCCGGGCATGAGGCAGACACACTCGACCACGAGGTTGAATAAGAAATTATTAAAAGAGCTGATGAACAAAATCTGCGAATCACTCTAATTTCGACAGTTCATGCATCGAACCTGAGACTCCAGGATCCTGACATTTTTGTCGCTTTGACTTCCCTTTTCCAGAAAAAAAAAACACTGATACACTAGTAAAAGAAATCCCCCACTATCTATGCTTTATGCTTTAAGATGTTTTCTTTAAGAAGTAGCCTTACCATCTTGCCTCGTAAAAACACTTACATGCTCGCACCAGCAATCTCGGCGCCAGACGTCACAGACATCGGGATGTATATAAAACAAAATGGAGGCATGTGGAGTGGGACTTGCCCTAGTTTCAAATTGAGAAGGAAGACTCAACTCATCTTTGTGCCGCTCACATTTTGCTAAGTTCAGTAACTTTTTTTAATTCGCTTAGTGGGGGGTGGGGTCCAGTTGGGTCCACTAGGCGCGGCGGCCACTGACTGGCCTATTGTAGCCTGTCCCGGGTGATTATGATGATGGAGAATTTGGTGGAATGAAGATTGGCAAGGGAAACCGAAGTACTCGGAGAAAACCCGCCCCAGCGCCACTTTGTCTACCAAAATCCCACTTGACGAGACCGAGGACTGAACCCGGGCCGCCGCGGTGGGAAGCCAGCGACTAATCGCTTGAGTTATGGCGCGGCCGTTAGTAACTTCTTTTAATACAATTCCAATTTTCAATTATTTATTTATGTGTTTACAGGTCAATTATAAAGCAACCAAGAGTGCCGAAACAAACATACACAGAGAGATAAACCGTGGTAGCCTGCATCGTTTATACAATAACCATTCAGTTAATGGAATCATGCCAATCAGACACTAGCACAGAACTCATTAAATAAAGTCATCAAAAACCAATCAATGACTCTTCAACTAATGATTCTTATGTTACCATTATTACATATAACACGGTAATTTCTAAACTGGCATGATTTATAATATCTTTTCAAGATACGAGGGAAACATAAAAATGTAACCTTTTCAAGGCCGAAACAAATTAGTAAATGCAAGCATTGCATAACAATTGTAACACATTCGCTTCTTCACTTAATCAAAATCTGTCCACTCACCCTGAAGTTTTACGACAACACAACATTAATCTTCCCGAAACCCATACTTTTTAGTGTCATGGGTATACATCAGTTTAACCTTTTTCACTATACGTGTTGGAAATATTTCCCGTTCCGATAAATACTAAGTGATTTATGCTAGAGATGTACCCAAGGACACACGTGGGTCCTCATGTAAAGTGTTATGTTATCTTTGCTCGATCTTAGCCACAATCGGAATACGTCGAAACATTTTCGTGGAACTCCAGAATATCATGAAAATTCGTTCTGTGGGTTCTCGTAACGTTACATGCGGTTCAGAGATCAGATATACATGGCTAAGTAAACGGGCGATCATTTTCATAACTTCTCGTTGCGAACACTCGCAAAATTTCATTTGTTCCTGTATTTTCATGGTAGTTTATAGAAGTACATTACTCAAAATATGCATAGTCCGCTTCAAGCTTCCCGAGACATAAAGGGAATTTTGGCTGATATTATCAAACAACAAGCGCATGTGAGCAGAACAGTTGCTGTTCCTAAGCAAGTCCCATTTGTAGCAGGATCACAATTCAGCTCAGCCTCCTTACATTCGCCAACGAATATCATCCCCCGGCATATGCCTATGTAGGCTACAATACTCCATTCTTATTTGCGTTTACTTTGACCAACGTAAGCCATGGTTAAGTGGGTGCCTCGACACCACGGCACGGCGCGTCCTCAGGTTGCGGATGGAGGAGACAGCGTCCAGATATGGAGGCTAGCTGCGGAGAGCCGACAAGCGGCGGTCCCCCTTCTTGGGGGTTGGACGTGGGGCTAACAACTCCTCACCGTAAAAAAATTGCTACGAAATGTCACAAAGCGCCTCAGACTTGGACGGTTTATTATTATTATTATTATTATTTTGCAGCAAGTGGATATTCACCCGGTGGCAGTAGATCTTAAACTGATACAGACAAGGAAAGTCTATAACATAAAAGGAACAATACAAAACAAAGTACATACAATAAGCAAGGTACCCACAGTGCAAATCCAAACAAAGTTATAAAAGGGCACGTGCTTCTGTTCGTTTCACTGCACTCGAACAAGGACATTTCACATTACTCCACTTGTTTCATTCAACTCCGCCTAAGGCCTCTATACTTGTAATAGCTATCCTAACCCTTTCTAAAAGTGTTTGGTTTACAGGGGAAAGACGCTAGTATGCCTGCAGGCAAACTGTTGCAATCCTATATGGTCCAATTTACGAAGGAATATTTGCCAACATCTGTTCTTTGTTTCCTACCCCTAACTTTCCAACTATGATCATCCCTACTCAGGTAGCATGGTTCAAGCAGGCTATCCCCTATCGCTTTCCAAGCCGGTCTCCTGGTGTATGTCTTGTAGAGGGCGCGCAGACGGACTATCAGTCTCCGCTGTGTCAGAGTTTCCCAACCAGATTCGTCTGCAGGATCTGCAACTTTAGCTGCTCTTCTTTGCACCCGATTTAAAGCGCTAACCTGCCATTCTCTGTATGGGTCCCAACATACCGAACCATATTCAAGTATCGGTCTCACTAATAACGTATAAGCTAGACGTTTCGTGTTATTACTGCCCTGTTTCAGTTTATTAAATGAAGAGCCTACCTACCATGGTTTTCGTAGTGTATAGTTTACATGATCTGCCCATCTTAGATCGCTCCGTATGATATTCCTAGGTACTTAAAGCTACTTACCTCCAGAATTGATCCCCAAAATAATACGTCAGTCGCTCTTTCACCCTAGCTCTCGTGAAACTTACCGCTTTACTCTTATCTTGGACTTATCTTCATTTCGTTTCTACCGCCCATTCCCCTAATTTATGTAGATCCATCTGCAACTTGCCAGTGTCACTACTATCCAATATTTTCCTGTATATTATGCAGTCATCTGCGAATAACCATATACTCGAGTCAGTGTCCCTCCAAATATCGTTAACATAAGCCAGGAATAGTAGCGGTCCTAAAACGCTCCCTTGAGGCACTCCCGACGCACTCTGACTCCCTGTGAGCGTCCTGAAAGAAATTCCTGTATCCACACAACTGCCCTGAAGTCCACTCCGGCTTCCGCTATTTGTGTGAGTATCCCTTCATGTGGGACCAACTCGAAGGCCTTTGAAGAAGCTATTATGGTCGCGTCTGTCCTAACCCCCTCGCCCAGGGCATCAGCCATATCCTGACAGACCGTGACTGACTGACTTTCGCACGAGGACCCTGGCCTAAAGCCATGTTGGCCCTCCTATAGCCAATCACTCTTTTCCCAAATTTGCCTTAGATACCCTGCTATTACATGCTCCGTTTGTTTGCAAACCACTGATGTTAAACTGACCGGTCTGTAGTTCCCAATCACTAATCCATCTCCCCCTTTGTAAATACGGACCATTATAGCCTTTTTCCAGTCCGCTGGGATAGTTCCTTTGTTCACTGTTATGCCCAGCAATTTCGATAAACAACCTACCTTAGAGAAACAGGATGGTGTGGTATGGACTGGATTGATCTGGCTCAGGATAGAAACCAGTGGAGGGCTCTTTATGAACACGGTAATGAGCCATCTGGTTCTCTATATGTTTGGAAATTCTTAAGTAGTTTCGCAACTGGCGGCTTCTCAACAAGGGCTCAGCTACATGGAGTTAGTCATTACTTATTATCAACATGAAACATTATTTGTATAATGACGTTACTTATCCCACCGGAAATGAGGTACAGGCATCTGGTCACCGCATTGTAAAGAAATATCACGTCTTTATGCAGAGTATATTGAATCATTCTTCCATATATTCCATTACATAGCGGTACGTATGCCTACGCAGTTTATTAGCCTCAACTCCAGAAATGCATTAACTTCGTATTAAAACAGCGCAGAAAACGCATCACTTTTACAGATACAAACCAAGTTCAAGCACAAAATCGTCAAATTTGAAGTTTTCACGACGGTAAACATTCATCCTATCGTCACCTGTGTTATAACGCCGTGCTAAGTTGGTGCTAATGTTAGGTGAGAGATACTGTCACAGTCTTTCAAGTTAACGTGAAGACAGAGGTAGCATGTTCCTCCGAAAGGCTGACTACATACCAGACTACACAGTGTCATAACGAAAAAGAAAGCACTGTTTCGTTATGAAGCCGTGTAAAAATATTCACTGGGGCTCCAAACCAAGCGGAGTACTAATTATGAAATTCAAAGTCCTCACAAAGAACATGTTACGTCTCCATTACCAGGGAAGATCGGTTAATCCTACTCTGATGGAAATGAATCGCTGTATATATACATAAATCTTGTGGACAATGCAGAGCTTTTTAACGTAAAGCGGGTGATACATGTTCGCTGAAACTGTACTTTAAAGAGTGAAGTGTGTGAGATATTAATTCTCAAGACACTGTCAGCTGTATACGCCCAATGGATGCTGTGGCCGTTTGCCTTACCTTGATGCCTAACACACTCAGCCACTCGCCGGAACATTTTACTTACTTGTAAAGTAAACGACACGGCTGAAGAGGGCCGAACCGCGCACACACACCCTCCAAGTCGCACGGGACACTACTGCGCGTCGAACAGAGAACAGAAATACTCCCACGAGCCAGAAATAGTTGACGTCGGGCGGGCGTGAGGCAGGAAACTTACGTCCGCATCAACAGGAGAGACAGAGGCTTCAGAATTAGACACGTTATTTAGTTATATGGTTACAAACAAGAAGGGACCTTCCGGTAGCGGAAATCGCTTAGAGTTATTTGAGACGCTGACGGCGAATAAACGTATTATATACGTTTTCTAGATCTTGGGAGCGTCCATACGGAGGAATGGACTGGAGCATCTGTGTCTAAAGGTAAATATATCATAACACGATATTTCTTTCTTTGAGTATACCTTTAAAGAATTAAGCCGGTTAGCGCAATGGTTTCATTCGTTATAATGATTCTCTTAGAAACATTGATTCAGTCATAAAACAAAACAAAAAAACTCCGTGGTTTCAGTCCGCAAGCGAACTACACCGAATGAACGACCGCCGCTTGTCGGCGAAGTTAGTGCCAACCTGTGTGGACAGAGTGTGTTACGTGGTCAGCGCAACGGATCCCCACGGCCGTTAATTTCGGTTTTCTAGACCGGAGCCGCTATTTCCTTGAAACAGCTCCTCAATTATCCTGACGAGGCTGAGTGGACACCGTTCCATACCACTACTTCTCAGAAAATTTGGTAATGCCGGGAATTGAACCTGGGACCTCTGGATCTGTAGCCAGGAACTCCGACCACTCGTTTTCATTACAAAATAAAATTACCTGCACATTGTCCACTGCCTGTAGTAATACCTGTATATACAGATATACACAGTTTCTGAAGCTGACTGTACTTCCGTATTAATTTCCATTATGACGTACGATTTTTAAGGATTTTGAGATTAGCAATGCCAGTCGGCACTGATCTCCGAATCATCCGAATAAATTCGCATGCTAACCACTGCACAGTCAGGGCGGCGATCAGTTTAATAACGACAAAGCGCATGAAGACAGAAACAAAGCCTACTCTGGCAAAGCGATGTCGACCCAAATATATTACGTAAGCAGAAGTCTCTTCATTATCAATATAAAAATAACAGCAGCTACAAGTTTAATGAAAAATGGCATTCAAATTAAGTAACTGAAGTTCTGAGTACTTTAACTTCTTAGGGTGGGGTGAGAATGAGTCCACTTGGTACGTCGGCCGCTAATTGGCCTATGGTACCAGCCCCGGATGATATATGAGTGTGGAGCGGTCGGTAGAATGAGAATTGACAGGGGAAACCGAAGTACTCGGAGAAAATCTCCCCCAGTGCCACTTTCTCCACCACAAATCCCAGATGACCTGACCCGAGTTAGAACCAAGGCCGCCGTGATGGGAAGCCGACCTGAGCTATGGCACGGTTCCAAAAAGNAGACAAGGCATACAATGTACTAGTTTGACGTGAATTGAGTAGCACCTGAAGATGGCATTCTTATGCCGAAACATGTAGTGAAAGTGAGAGAAGAAGATAGATAAGTGTATGCACTGCAAGACGGAATAAACAAATCATGAATCCAAAAAGTTCATTTGAAAATGAGGATTGGAACCGCATAAACAAATTCGCAAAGGTACGGTATAACTCAAAATATCTGTAAGCGTTTTCTAGTGAGACCGGTAGGAAATCCAATCAGCCAGTAACTTCGTACCCGCATTCCTGAGTTCCTCGGAAGAAAGTCTACTTTCACATGTTGAGGTTCTCTTCTGGAAAGAAGATATGTGAATTTCGAGGAGAATGTTCAAAAGCCTGGCACCTTTTTCATCCAATTTTCCTTCACTGAGCACTGAACTGCACCGTTCCCATCACTACGCTAGTAGTCCGTACCGTTGCGGCCTCGCCAGGCGGGAGGAGAGCGTCAGCCTTTGTGCCTGAAGAGTTCAAAGATTTGCGGCAAGCTGTGAGATGACCGCACTGCCACTGGAGTGTATTTAACATAGTCGTGATGTAATGACTCATTATGAGGTCATTCAACAAAGCTGTTTCAATTACAGAAGTCATATATCTTCATGTAGCAAAGTCAAGAATGGTGGGAAGTTAAGATTTAGAGGGGGGGGGGTTAATGCACAGATTGACTTACTTACTTACTTACTTACTTACACGAATATCATATGTAAAAAAGTAAAAGTGAAGCGAACCCTGTACCAGGCTGTGAAGGTCCACAGGGTTGTGAGACGTTGAAGGTCCCACAATATCTAGACAATCGGCTCAAAGATGGCGGTAAGGTTATCAGCCTTACGCGCCGGCCGCGCTTTACTCCCTAGGAAAATTATTTAATTAATTCCTGGTACTCATTTCTGTTAGTGGCTGAGTCTACCCCAGGGCCATAGTGTGGATGGAAGGATTAGGCCAATTGAAAAAAAAAATTCAATGACCTCATCGGGACTTGAACCCGCGACCTTCCGACTTGTATCATAGTGCCTCAACCAACTACGCTACTATGACTAAATAAAATGAACTCACCTCAATCACGGTGCCTGTAGTCATACAATTTAAGACCGCTCTTCAGGCGCTATTTGCAATGTGGATCTCAAATTTAATCCGGGTTTATGATATGGCCGCAGGTGACAATCCGACGCGTAATTTATACACATTTTCTAGTGTGTGCGCCCAGCGGTGCATCTTGCAGCAAATAAATTATGCTGTCACAAGGCAGCCAACATGTTAAAGTAAAATACAAGAATATTATGTCCTGCAGTTAATAATATGGCAAGGGCGTCACGGGCCGGATTCAATTTTTTACCGTTCGACGTCTGCTTACCCTTGTGCTAGATTGTTCTGACTAGGTCGTTTCGCGATTTATTATAGTAATTATGATAAAGAGGCTGTGATTAATGACAAGTCTCCCTGTACATAATTACAATACAAACAAAGTGAAAACTACACGCACGCTATCTGTACGGCTTGGGAAGTTATTCAAGAACACCTCAAACTTGACTGGGAAAATGGATCTGTACGGGGGTACGACACACTCCCGATTTCTGCGTCACCTCGTCACAGTTTAACGGGTTCATGTACGTATGATTTTTCAGACTCAAGGTAATGTTGTAAGGTAGAGGTGAAATCGCTGAAGTTGAAGTTGTCCTTAAAATAAAAAAGTAAAGTAAAGCTATCCCTGTAACAGGCCGTTAAGACACATAGGGTAGCGAGACGTCGAGGTTCCCACATTTTCTAGACAATCGGGTCATAGATGTCGGCAAGGTTTTCAGCCCTACGTGCCGGCCGGCCGTTACCCCCAAGAATATTCCTGGTACTCATTTCTGTTAGAGCCCGAGTAAACTCCAGGGCCATACTGCGGCTGGAAATATTGGGTCAACTGAAAAAAATCCAATGACCTCATCGGGATTCGAACCCGCGACCTTCCGCCTTGTAGAGTATTGCCTCAAGCAACTACGCTACCGCGAAGTTGCTTGAGTAGGCATGTCGGTAGGTAATTGAAATCCGACATCTCCAGCGCCTCATCGATTTCAGGTATGAGAGCCTTCTTTTGAGAGATTTCGGAAGGGGCTCGGTTTGGAATAAGAAGACCTGAAGAGTGGTCGTCGTGTCCTGAGCTTTCCGAAGAAGCTGTCCAAGGTCCGGAATTCTTGCGGGGTCGTAAATCCGAAAATTTGGAAGGTGGATGGATGGGGGTAGGTAGGTAGGTTAGTTAGGTAAGGATATTAATTTATTGGGATCGTAAGTCGAGGGGTCGTAGGTAGAGGTACAACTTAACATTAATTAAGAGCTACAGAAAACGCCTGACCGAAAATCGGAATTGCCCCAGTTAACGCTTAGTGGAAGATTTTCATGTCGAACTTCAACAAAATCTGAGAAAAATTTCGTGGAATACAGGAAGAAGTCCATTTTTGGTTTAATGTAAACTAGGTTTTATAACGAATGAAAAGATATAATTTGGGACAGTCGCACAACAAGCTTTATAACGTAGGAATACGCTTGAAGACAGAAAATGACCGACAAATTTTGAAGGAAGTCTCCGAATTTGAATTTACAGGATATCTCTCGGACGACAGGCGTCCACTAGGGATTTCTTTTTGTGTTGTAAAGAACGCCAATGAATTTACTTCGTATCTCACGATGACCAACTCATTAATGCTATAAAGGAAAGTACTCCTTGCCTATTCTTGGAACCACTCGCAAATCTTAAATACTGTCCTGTGTATTAGTGACTTCAGACGCGGATTTGGCTCGGTGAGTCGATCTATTGGATGTTCACCAGGCGTGACTACAATTAATGATAACGCTTTCAATTTTACTGTGACTATAACACTTCGAAACTGTGGACAATGACTACATTCTAAAGGTTACTGTAACTACATCACATAAATTGAAGACTTCGCTTCTGACTTCTGTGTCTGGGCTTCTGAGTCAAAGTCTAAGTCAAAGTTACTTTACGACCGGCAGTTTACCGCCAATCAGTGCATCTTGGAGTCAGGCCCCTTGAGGCCCTCTACCAGAGACTTTTTCCAACTGAACTCTTGCGGTAATAGTCCTTATTTCTCTTATGTCGGCTTGTGAGCTCACGCCTCATTCCTACTTATAATTGTTAGGCGGCCGTGATAGCAGACACCGCCTCTTTGAGATCGTGTTGTGCCGGAAACCACTGCATTTACCGTGGTTACCATACTTCCAGCCTTGTATTTGTTTACAGCCTACCCTCGGAACCTGTGCAGCCAATCGTTACCCAGCAATGGCTGACTTCACTGCGGGAATGTTTATCCAGCCGTCGACTGGCAATGGACGTTTGCTTCGATAATCCGACTTATAGGTGGTAAGTCACAATACTCTCGGCAAATCCGGATATTTTAATGAATATTAAAGAATGCGGTGCATATGTCCGTGAGCGACAGTGGTACATACTGGAGGCCATGAAAACCACGGCCGCCGTGACTTAATCCAGCAAAAATTTCGGGTCTCGAACTCACGATCGCTTGGTTTAAAGTCGATGTTGTGTGCAGGGCACAGGACCACTAGACAGCCTTCCCTTCAATGAACGTTCTTTTTTAATTCGTTTAGTAGGGGATGGAGTCCAGTTAGGTCCACTCGGCACGGCGGCCTATTGTACCTGCCCCGGGTGATTATGACGATGGAGAATTTGTTGAAATGAAGATTGGCAGGGGAAACCGAACTACTCGGAGAAAATCCGCACCAGCGCCACTTTGTCCACAACAAATCCCACTTAACCAGACCCGGGATCGAACGCGGGCCGCCGCGGTGGGAAGCCATCGACTAACCGCTTCAGCTAATGCGCGGCCAAAATGAACAGGTTTAATCCGGGGCAATTACAGGGTATGTTGACGTAGTAACCAGTAAACAATTAAAATAACCGACCTAGAATAAGCCGTGATTACTTACCTCCTGATCATCTGCTCGGATTGTGTACCCTTACTGCTGCTAAGAGTCAACAGTTACACCCACGACTAGGATTACATCAGTACTCTGTTTTCTTAGAGAATATCTCCCCTTGCCAGATGGAAAGAATACGAGGCCCTGGGCAAACTCATCCACTCCTACTTGCTCGCAAGGTCAAGACCTGCTCGCGCCGTATAAGAACATGCAAACACGTGGAAGATTGGCGTCTTATTTACATATACGATAGGGCCCCGAACAGGTAATGTATATAAATGTATTGTGTACTGTATATAAGTGGAATATATAATGCAAAATATATTATCGACTTCCTGTAGCCGTCACAGAGAGATCTGCTGTGCTTTATTGTGTGGAAATTCGATACTGATGTTTATTTATGCCTTATTTAACGATGCTGTCAGAAGCTCAGATTATACAGGGATGTTCTTACTTTTGTTGACAAGTTCACGGTTCTACGCTTCACAGCGACCGGTGAACCGCCGAATTTTGCCGATGAATCAGCATGACTGACGGCCGATAACGTTCGGAATGAACTAGTTAAAATTCACAGATCACAGGTGTTCAAATTGCTGTCCCTTTATAGGCAGACATTCCTCGCACATGCGGAAGAGGTTCTGATTTACCTTTGGAAGGTGTTCCGCAGGTATATTTGAAATTTCCTTACGATAATTCCCTTTCAGTTCTTTTCTGGTCGGGGGTTACTGTTGTAAATTTTGTCCTTCAAACAACCCCAGAAGAAAAAATCACTAGAATAAAGAACGGGTGAACTTGCTGGCCAAATACCACCGCTGATAATTCTGTTCTTTCCGAGGGCATCGGACACAGCCTGCACAGACATACTCGTACGTGCAGTGTGGGCAGTAGCTGAGCCTTGCTGAAACCAGTCACAGAGTCTCTCTTCTTCTGTTAACTCTGGAAAGAACTGCCCGAGAATGATCTGTACATATCTTTCGCAATTAATTGTTTCGTTAAGAAATAAATGTCAAACAATCATTCTTGAAATTACAGCCACCAGACACCAACTTTCACTGGATGGAGCGGGACTTCGTGGGTTAGTTGTGGATTCTGTGAGCTCAGTAGCGATTATTTTGCGTATTTATGTATCCCTGCTAGTGAAACCACGCTTCATCAGAAAAGAATGTCAACTGCAGATCGATCTCAGCATCTGCAAAAATGAACCTTGCTAGCTGGATTCTTCGGTTGCAAGGAGTAGATTATTTTTGTTTTATAGGGTCCAGACAGCAGAAATTCTGTTGCCCTTCCTGCAATACACTTTTACACTCCAGCCTCTTGAGCTAGACGTTTCGGTGATTTCTCTAGGTGTATGTAAAAGTCTGGTTCCCATGTCATCTAACTTCTCAGTAAGCACTAGGCGCTTATGTTTTTGTTTCTTGTCTATTAGTCCCGTCGACATAAGGTTGTTCGCCAAATTCTGGCTTTTCTTTCATCATGAAATTGACGGCGAAATTTTCGCCGACACTTTCTAGCAGATCCGTGTTTCACGTAGGCGTCATACAGAAATACACGTTGCTCTAAAGCATACCGCACCATGAGGGAACACACTGCTTATTAATTGTAACTGAGAACGAACGGTTAATGGAGCTGGCAACTGCCGCCCACTGCTGACAAATCATAAATTCCCAAGCATGAAACTCACTGCTCGCCGTGAAACATAATGACCTCAAGCGGTCCATAAAGTTAATAAATTCCCTTAATTTCAAACGTTATCAGCCATCAGGCATACTGATTTATAGGCAAAATTCGTATGTGCCGGCGGTGCACCCGTCGCCGTGAACCGGTGAGCAAAGGGAAGAACCTCCCTATAGAACGTGGTACAACAGGGCGATGAATGAATAATAAATTCGGAAGGATGTAGAGGGAAGCAATCGCGGACTAACTGTAGGTACTGGCCTTGCAGTTGCCTGGAGGACCTTATGAAAACAACGAATATCCTCGGTCGGGGTAGTCGGAGATTCCATTCGAATACCTCCCGAATGTAAGTTAGAGGCATTAATGCGTGAGCCCACTTGCTCGAGCACACTGACAGCGGCTTCATTTGTCGATATGTGTAGAAATTTTAATAAAAGGCATTCTGGTCTATCACATTATTTGACATTAAGTGAACACCACCATGGAATGCGACCAATCTTATTTAAGTATAGAGAAACCTTCAGAAGTTCCGGTGTTAAGAAACCATCTTCAGAAGCTGCAAGTGCTTTACAGTTGTGGAGGCCAAATGTTCAATTATATTCCTATATAGAAGATTAATAACATTTACAATTACAGTAAAAACTACAGTTATTCAGCACATCAGTGTTAAAGCGTACAGTCGTTAGTGTGTTAAAAATGGCGTAAAAGATGTTATATATATTATAATCTAAAACATCTTTTACCCAATTTTTAACATATTTTAATATATATTATAAAACATCTTTTACCCAATTTTTAACATATTTTAATATATATTATAATCTAAAACATCTTTTACACCATTTTTAACACACTAACGACTGTACGCTTTAACACTAATGTCCTGAATAACTGTAGTTTTTACTGTAATTGTAAATGTTATTAATCTTCTATATAGGAATATAATTGAACATTTGGCCTGTGCGTGGAGTTTTCCCATGTTAATCTTTCGGAAATTGCTAGAACATCCTTGGTTTTTACATAGTGTGCCTGGTGACCTGTTTTGGCTTGTATGTTGTGTTGTGTCCAGTACTGCCATGTCCTTCAACTCATTCCCTCCGACGAAACGCACAAGTCGGCCTCTTTGCGAAGCTTTATCCTCCCACGATTCTTGACCATCTTCTCGTCTGACTACACATTTAATAACCACTGCCGCTATATAAACGTTTTTAACTACGCTTTGAGTTTCTCAGGTTTAATACCGAATGGTGCGATCAGTGAATGGATGTAGAAGGAAGTGGTACTGGCCCATTTAAGGTAGTTTCCCAGAATTTTCATAGAGGGCTTGATTAATATGAGAAAAACATGTGTAACTATAGCCGGCCTTTGGGCTGTTTGAAACCCGGACCTCCAGAATAACGGAATGCTGACATACCTTGTGAAGGTGACCTACGATGCACCCAAAATTGCAAAAGAGGCGCGGTCTACAGGTTGATACCACAAAGTGCGTGCGTCTTCACGTTACACGCGAAATGTCCTGAGTACGACGCCATTGGGCAGACCTGAATATTGACCACTGTTTGAGGTGAAGGAGTGTAAAGGATCTGGCAATGCTCCAAGAGGCTGCAGACTACAATCTGAAATACGGGTGCGACCTGCATAATTTCCTCCTGCAAGGAGTTGTACAGTCTTGGAGTATATCAATAAGTTCTCGTGTTGAGGTCATGCTTCCAAGTTTTGTCTTCACTTCTATTTATGCTTCAGCCTAACTCGATTAAGAGGCAACTTTCTATTCATACGATTGGCTTATTTGCAATAAATACTCCTTTCTAAGCAGCCCACTCAGTGTTCCAAGCATTAATGAGCTTCGCGAATCGTCTCTTTCTTTACAGTGAAATGTATGCATCTCTCTCAGAAGTTTAGAATAGACTATGATATATCTCTTCTGGTAACAGCATTGCAACGTAAAGCGTGACTGGTGCTGCCTAAGAAGAGTACTCATTGCGCGCACAGCCAGTCAGGCTACAACTAAGTTTTGAAAACAAGGAGAAAACCCAACAAATCACATGAGTGCATTCTAGCTTTTTTTTATCGTTCTTAGTGGGATGGGACTAAGTCCCTTGTACTGCGGCCACTTCTGGCCCATTGTACCAACCCCAGATGATAGGTGAGGGTGATCATGGGGCAATTGGTGGAATGAAGATTGGCAGGGGAAACCGAAATACTCGGAGAAAAATTGCCCCAGCGCCACTTTGTCCACAATAAATCCTACATGGCCTGACCTGGGCTCGAAACCGGGCCGCCGCGATGGGAAGCCGGCGACTAACCGCTTGAGCTATAGCGCGGAGAATGGAAAATATGTTTTATTTTTTTATCAACTTGCCTGAAGATCAGAAATGAGAGAAATCTCCCCAAATGAATCTGAGCAAGATCTGATAAGGTCGTTTTAATATATCGGAGTCCATTTGTGGCATTATGTAAACTAGGGTTTATTATGGATCAATTTCCATGAAGATCGAAAACCTCTGGTGAAAGCCTTCTATATCGAATTTAAGCAAACTCTGTCATATAATTTATGATATATATTAAGAAATCCATTTATATAAACTCATGTATATGGACTAATATCGATGGAAATTGGAGCGTCCTTATAACTCCCGATCAATGCCTCTCGTCACGAGTTACAACCGTATCTGTGAAATGCTCAAGGAAGGCGGGCAACAGTTCATTTGCAACCAGTCTTCATTATCGTCCAATATAAGTCCAAATCGGAAAGGCCCCACAACGTACGGCGGAAGTATCTTATGTCGAACTTAAACATCTGGGAAATACAGAGAAGTACATTATGGCCTTGATCATTATGGGTCGATATGGCTAAAATTCTGAAATGCCACTCAACTTTTACTAAAATCTTCCCAGGTCAATTTTAAGATATACAAAGTATTTCCAATGGATTAGACCCTGTTACAGTCCACAGCCGGACAGACATACAGACCTATCCTTCACATATTGCTCCTTTTTTTTTCTATGTAAATAACGCATATTAATGCATGAAAGGTAAAGGTACAGTTGTCCTGGTCATTAAGCACTATGCCATGAAGACGTACGAAGGAGTGGATGTACAGATTCACGTATTCTTGACCTCGGCACTTGGCGGGAGTGAGTGGTCAGCTTCACGCCTCGGCCACTTTAGCCTCTGAGTTCGTACCAATTGGATAGGAGGCTGGGTGGGTCCCAGAGCCGGTCTGGAAGCTGTGGAGTACAGAAAAATCTCCTACCCCTGCCGGGAATCGAATCCTGTCTCCACAACTTCTAACGGCTTTCTTGTTGAGATGAACATCGAATGCGTCGGGTGTAGTGGTTAGCATTTGTATTTTGGAGATCATCATTTCGATTCTCGGTTTAGAGGCCAGACATCCTGAACCAGGGAACTTCTTCGCTTCTTTCAGTCCCTCTAGATATTCGTAACCGTGTGCTTTAAGTATCCCATAAAGGCGGCTTCTTGTGTGTCCTTCCCAATTCAGCATTCATAACCATCCATTAATTGAATGCTGTGTATCGTACGGGTTGAGAAAATGTCATTAAGTAAACTTATTAACAATACATTAGCCGGCCTGGCGTCACTAGTCAAGAGACCCACACAGTTCCCAGAACTACGTGACTTCAGGCAACTGTAACTGACAACGATCATCCTCCCACAAGCCCCCCCCCCGCCCCCACTCATGACCTCCAAATCAATTCCCTCTGACCTCTCGCCTGACCCCCAGTTCTGCTATTCTGAGCGAAGTTCGTTATAACGCACGGTCCGCAGATGAGCCCGACACCACCTCCACTGAACAGCGGCTCTATAAGGCCTATCATACTTGCAAATCAGGCCTGATTGCGTGCGAAAAAAACTGTTCGAGTTAATAACGTGATTGCATCTTGTTTTGTCTTTTCATCCCATCCATGTTTGGAGAGAAGAGGCGGTGGAGAAGAATATGAGGGGCAATAGAAATAAGAATAAAAAATTCCAAGGATTTCCGAATTTGTAATGAAGTTGATTGTCGTCGCCGAATGAGACAGAACGATGAGGGCGGTACCGGTCTGGCAAGACTGACTAATCTCAGAGCATCCTTTGCTGCTGCATCACATATAATCTTTTATTTTATGGTTCCAATTAGTTTCACAAAATTGGCTGTCATCACGCTACGATGCACCTTTAGTCGAAGATCGAGCTTTCAGTTGCAGAAGGGAGCTGCAAATAGGACGAATTAACACTCAAGGACAGCCGACAACGGGTGGCCCACTAGAAGCTGGGCGAGGGAGCTACCAGATCTTCAACTTTACGGTCAGAATGTCAGGAAATGCTACACAGGCCCTCCGACCTGACGGGCTCCTGTGAACACGGTAGATCTGTCACAGCTTCCGGTGCTATAAAGGGTTGAGACTTTCGCCGCTACCTGAATGACCACCAGCCCCTCAATAACGGCAAGCAGTTGGTAAATTTAACGAAATACGACAGTATTATATTTCTCGTTTAACCCTTCCAAAACTAAAATTCATCAAACCAACATTTAAAAATTCTCCTTCTACCTCTCTCAAAATCCAGTTTCTACATAACGACGGCACAACTTGGTTATTGGCCGTTAAGGATATTGTTAACGGATTTGCTCAAAGCGCTTCTAGGTAACGGCAACGTTCCAACGTGCACCAATAGAAGAAGTGTCTCAGTGGACGAATGTTATAGCTCGTTACTAGGCAACAAGTCAGTGCTAGGAATCAACGTGACCTGTGTTCTCTGTGTTGTCAGTGCGGAACCTAGTTAAGAGGCAGCTGCGAAAGTGCGACTGTGCAGAGGATACTTTACGTGTACTATCTGGAATGTGCGACTGAGTGGGACTTCTATAGTTCCTGTGTTTTAATTGAGTTACCAGGAGGACCAGTGTGTGTAAGAGTGAATTATAAAGTGCAGAAATAGAGATGCCGCTATAATTACGTGTAATTACTAGTTGTGTGCATAAAAATAAAACAGTTATTCAATTCAGAATCCGCGTTATTAGTCACTAATACACGTGACAACACCATCGTTGTTCATTCTGGTTATCATAAGAAATCCATAAATATACTCTGTAGAAAAAATGTGAAGGTTGCAAATGTTTAAAAAGGATGGTAAGAATAATTACTGCCGGTCACGGTAGCCGAGCGGTCTAAGGCATGGACTCTCTTCGCTCGCTCGGAAACCGGGATCGTGGGTTCGAATTCCACTCAGGGCATGGATGTTTAGTTTGTATGTGCGCGTTTTTTCTGTGTTTGTGTACAGGTAGAGGCCTTGCGACGAGCTGATCACCCGCCCAAGGAGTCCTACCGAATGTGTAAGATCTAGAAAAACCGAAGTGAACGGAGAAGTTCATGGCGGTAGGCCTAGGCCCACTGGGGCTGTAGTGCCAAGGGGGAAAAAAATACACAGTTTTTTGGATCATCGCGAACGCAGTGTTGTGTGGCGTATGATGATGTCACTGTGATCACGTGTTGGCGGGATTTCCCGAAAAAGTAACTCATCTAACGAATTTGTTGAGGGCCCATTTGGAGTATTATCACCATTTCCGCAAAGTATTAGTTCGAACTTATAAAGCCAAGGATGTTTAGTTCCTCTGATATAATCATCAATATAGAGTCTAGAGAACTGCAGAAAGGGACCGTGCAGGAAATGAGAGTACGCGGTTCGGTTGTTGCAACGTAACATGCAAGGCTTCGTAAGAACTGCGTGGCTGGATGGACTCTTTTAATTGGGGGGAGGATGGGATTATTTCAAAGTTACGGCAGACCACAGCGCCTTCCGCGGAAAGTTCCTAATTAAAAATGATTTAACTCTTTATAGGACAGTCGTAATTAAATTACATAAACCCATAATTCTATGTATTATATAAAGGGCCGGGATGTCGCTGTAGGTATAGAGACTGTCTACGGGCTGGACGGTCGAGGAGTCGGAGTTCGAGTCCTATCCTCTCCACGTCGTCCAGACCGGCTCTGGGGCCCTTTTAGCCTCCTAACCAATGGGTACCGGGGGCTCTTTCATCGGGAGTAAAATGACCAGGGCATGAAGCCAACCACTCATCTCCAACTAGTGCCGAGGTCAAGAATCTGTGGATCTATATATCCACTCCCCCATACGCCTTCATGGCGTACTGCCTAATGGGTTAAGCACAGGGACACCTTTACATTTCTTCTTCGCCTCTCGCCTAATGGAGGACCACTGAGCTTGAGAACATGCTGAGGAGAATACCTGAATCTATGGAGGAGGTCAAGGAGGACCAAGAGAATTACGTAATGAGTATAAAGTTAAAGGTATCCCTGTAACAGGCCGTGGAAGCCTATAGGGGTGTGAGACGTCGGGGCTCCCACATTTTATCTACACAATGGGCTCACAGATGGCGGTGAGGTTGTCAGCCCTACGCGTCGGTCGCCCTTTGCCCCCAAGAAGGTTCCTGGTACTCATTTCTGTTAGAGGCTGAGTCGACCCCAGGGTCATAGTACGGGGGGGAAGGTGTGAGAACGTGTAAATCTGTCAAAGTTACTCGATCGAATTTATCGCATTTATCGCAATAATTTTTAGCACATGCCACGTATATGAGAAAGTTACAAAAGCAGTTGGAAACTGATATTATTACATATCAGTTTCATGCGTCATCAGATTCCGTGCACTTGAAAGCGCTGTGGAGTGCGATCGAACCGAGGACCTCTAGGTAGCTCGGTATTATACACGAGCATATTAAGATTACTGTATTCTGGGATGTGACGCCATGTAGCCTGGTAAACCCACTCCACGTGAGAACCTTAAATGTCACGGGCGAAAGTAAGTTAATACTGAACTGGAACTTAGGGAAACACAAAAAGTTGTGATTCTGCGCACTGCTCTCAGCTGCTTGAGGATAAGGGCAAATGGTGGGCAATGTAGAATTAACACTGTCACAAAGAAGAGCTACAACGGCCTATCAAGCAGAACAGTGTCAAAGAGACTGATTAGGCATTTTAAGAGAACACATCACGTGACCTGTATGTTTTAACCCAAGCTCCATCACTCAACAGCACACCTTCATCGCCAGAGAACATGGTCAGACCTTGGCTGTAGCTGTAGCGGTTTGGCTGTATCTTGGTCAATGATCGAGAGTCACGCCTCATCTCACAGACACGACAGGACATAACTTCGAATCCAAGCGTCCCTGACGGAAACCATCCAATCATGAAATGAAGTATCTCGCGTCGGCCTGTGTTAGGAATAAGTAAACATGTTTTATATAACTTAATAGTCAACAGAATTCTGTGTAGATGTGTTTCATGGAATGCGGATTTCTGGTTAGACGTCCTGTGGTGTGGTAGGTGATTACCACCATACTATCTCAATCTTCAAGATACAATTCATAGCGCGTTCTCAGGTTCCAGATAAAGGGAGAAGTCCTCCAGATATGCAAGGTAGTATTAGTATTAGAGGGGGTGGGTTTCCCCATGCACCGCGACTAGTAGTCTATTGTACGTCCCCCTTTAATCTCTACTGTCGCCATACCCTACCGGTACTGGTGCTTGCTATCAGCCCCGCTCAGCCAGCGAGTTCGGCCCCTCTACTGGCAAATGGTACCCGATACTTCCCCCATCTACCGGAGGCATTGGAAACTACTTGGGCGGGAAACTTTTTACCTAATTTTGCTCAGAGGTCTCCTAGAGACATGAGGATCTTTTACGTGCCGTAAATCTACGACACGGGACCCACGGCTTAAAGTCCCTCCCGGAGGACTTGTTCCCTGAATCTTTCCGCCCTTAAAAATTCCACGACCTCCGCTGGGTTTGAACCCGCGTACCTTGAGTCATGAGGTAGATATGCAAGGTAACTATGGCTCTCGTTATACGCGGGGGTTGCAGTCTCGAATATCTCCGCATATAGCGAAAACGCGTACAACAGAGAAACAATGAGCTTCCTGGAGAAGGAAACGGTCCGACTGAGTTAAGACGGTGGGGGGAATCCACGAAATTGCGCGCGCAACTCACTGGGCAAGCGCAACAGCTTCTACCGCAAACATGACACTGAAATGAGACCGTGGATATGAGAAGGCGCTGATAAGGAAGGGACATACGAGTTATTATTGAATAAACAGCCGTGAACAGTGAACAAGAGGTGTTTCTGCTGCTTGGTAGTTGGTTAGAAGTCTTAACAGCTTCTCACCGCAAGAGAACCGAGAAATAAGTGGAAAGGTGCCACCGTTGTTACAAAATGGCTTCCTCTTTTACAGCGCATCCTTAAAGCACAGATCACCTCCGAGCGTAACTCTAGGAACTCTGATCAATCTAAAATGGCCGAAATGAGAGTGAAACCTCAACTGGATACACAGTCTCAACGAAAACACGACAAGGAGCTGGTTCAATCATGTCTACGTCCTTGCACATTATGCCTTTAAATTTCATATCAATATTCTCCAAACCTTACGCTTATATCTCAAATGTTCTTCTTCCCTTCAAGTTCTCCCACTGAAATCCTACGTTTCCTGTCTCTCCAGCGCTATCTATGTGTCTGGCCCATCTCATTCTAGTGATATAATATCTGCTAAAGATTATAGGTTATGAAGTCTCTTCTGTCTTATGTTAAGCCTATAAATAACATATGGCAAGTCTGCAGTGATGATTCACTGAGGCGAGCACTCAGTAGTAGTAGTAGTGGTGGCGGCGGTGGCAGTAGTAGTAGTAGTAGTAGTAGTAGTAGTAGTAGCAGAGGAAATAGAATGAATGGCTTCATATCACAGAATAATGGAATGAAGTCAATTAAATTGTTTCTCGATAAATTCGACGGAAACCTTTCCTTATGCGTACTGTAGTCTTAATTTAGCTTTTAGTTCAGCGCTTGTTTATTTAATTTAAACTGACGTGGCATTTAGAGCTCTTTAAAACTTGACATTTCAGACTGTTTTAACAAATATAACCCTCACATCCGTTATAGAAACAAGACTCTTTAAGTAATGTCACAATTTATCACCATCACCAGCGGTATCGTATCTTGCGGACAGTCATAACATGAGGTGAACACGAAGACACCAACATCCGAAGAAATTCATCTCACTGGAGAGGTGGGGGTAGGAAGGGGGTGGGACATTAACACGCGTTAGCCATGAATTGGATTCTCTAAACCTGGGCTCTTCTCGGGTAACACAAAATGCGTATTATGAAATTGGGTTTACTTGTACTTTTAGACCACTTTTCTCTGTTGAAGAAAGCAAATGTGCTTACGAAATCACCACGCTCTCTCTCTCTCTTCCAATTTAAAATTCTGGACCGGTTTACAGATTATAATGAAACCCGGTAAGGGCGCTGTTCCACTAGAGGCCTATCCTAACGTCAACTTCTTCCATTCCTATAATCACTGATAACAATATGGCGGATACCCTTACTTTACTTTATCATTAACTTACGGTTTTATGGCTGTAATTAATGAACCACTGGAGGTAGGAAAGTGAAACCTGGCGCAAACTGCGAGGTTACTCCCGGAAAATGTGATGCTGACATATACTTAATAAACTGTTCACAAAAATAACAATAACAACAGCAATAAACCTACAAATCTACGGAATCAGAAGGTAGGCTTTATGAGTTCTGTTCCGAAATCCTTTCCTTTCGTCTCGTTTCCCCTACTTCGTCTTCCTGCATATTTTTTTAAACCATAAGAAAATGTTTACTACACATTGCGAACTGGTAAAGTTGCAGAGATATTCGCCATCCATACGGAGTACGCGGCACGATTATAGGGCGGTACAAGTGTGGTCTTATGAAGAATGGCAAGGCCTTCGCCATATACGGTAACAGACATAAAAAGTTCTCCCTGTACTCCACTACTTAAACACTATGCCATGAAGGCGTATGGGGTGGTGGATGCATAGATGCGCGTTTTCTTGTCCTCGGCACTAGTTGGAGGTAAGTGGTCAGATTCACGCCCTGGCTGCTTTAACCCCGAAGAAAAGAGCCCCCGGTACCCTTTGGAGAGGACACTGGGTGGACCTTAGAGCCGGTCTGGACTATATGGAGAAATTTCTTGACACTACCGGGACTCGAACTCCGACCCCTCGGTCTTCCAGCCCATAGCCAGTCGTCATACCGATTACGCTATCCCGGCTCATTAATGGAGTTTAAGACAATTACGTTTCCATTCTCCCCCTACGTTCCCTTGCGGTCAACTTACCAGATTACGTCAGAGATCGGCAGTGTGTTCATACGACCGCACAGTTCTTTCTGAGGTGCTTGGATTAAATACTTGCACGAGGTTGATTGCCTTCATATCCGCGGGTAGTAGGAGATACCTGCAGTTTCACGATGCACTGCGAGGACGGTGTTAAGAATATCAACCCGGATAGCCCAGTCGGTTAAGAGGCTGAGTAGAATCATGAGAACCGTGATCTGCACACCATTTCCACGGGCCACATTCAGTTCGAGTTGAAGGTATATGAACTTAATGAAGGACATGTGATCAATTAATACAGCCCAACTTACAAAAAATTTAAAATGCAATTTGGTCACAAGGTATAAAAACTTGTGTTCGAAATCTACATCGAGTCAGGGTCTTCCAAATAAGTTTTCATGTGGTTTTTTATATTTTCCTTAACGTCACTGGAATACATACGCAACTCATTTAAACAATTCAGCTTCAATCCATTTTTGATCTTTTTTGGATTATGTATTGTTCCAAAGAAACATAAATAAATAAATAATAGAAACAGGAACGAATTTGACAACTCGTGTTTTTCACTATGCCCACAGTCGACTGATCTGCATTACGTTCGCATGGTTGCATAAATAGCAGGCGTCACGCGCCGGATATTGCCACTCAATGTTGATGGTTTCCAGAAGATGGGAATTGCTAGCAGAAGTGATACACCACTTCCGGTCCCGTTTAGAGCCTCTCGCACACGAGGAGACGAAAACTTCGACAAGAAACAGACGTATTCCATGCTTAAAAATGCACAAAAAAAAAAGCCAGAGACTGTGTATAACCAAAAAGAAAATAAATGACACATTAAAATGGTCAACTTTCGAAGATATCTTGTCCCGCGGTGTGCAAGCTTTCAGAAATGTTACTCTTATATAGGCAAACGTTTTCAGATCCAAATAATGACGAATGTCAAGTTTTCGTGAAGAATGAGAACCGTGATTTCCACGGGTCACATTCAGTTGGAGTTGAAGGCACATGAACCTACTGAAGGACAGGGCCGCGACATTCCTCAGGCGGTTAGTCGCGGGCTTCCCACCGCGGCGGCCCGGGTTCGATCCCGGGTATGGTCAAGTGGGATTTGTGCTGGACAAAGTGGCGCTGGGGCAGGTTTTCTCAGAGTACTTCGGTTTCCCCTACCAATCTTCATTCCACCAATTGCTCCACAATCACCTTCATCTATCATCTGGGGCTGGTACAATAAGCCAGAAGTGGTCGCAGTAGAAGGGACTTAGTCCCACCCCACTAGCAATAAAAAATATACTGAAGGACACGTGAACAATTAATACAGTCCAAGTTTTATAAACGATATAGTCCTAAAAGTGTGTAATACAATTACTGACTTTTTTGGACGTTATCCATATTCCTGAATTTTTATTTAAAAGCGACGTTTCGGAGACTGCACTCGCTTGGGCGCAATCTAAAGAGCTAGTCCGTATCTCCGGAGAAGGGACCCAACTGAATAGGCTTTTACCTGAGAACAGAGACAGAGTCCAGTCTCCGAAACGTCGCTTTTAAATAAAAAAATCAGGATGTCCAAGAAGCCAGTAACCGTAATACAGGTACAATGGGGACGTGACCTGAAAGGAGTAAGTTTCTTTGCAGTTCCTGTTTATTCATCGGCTTCCTCTTCTCCTGCTCTTCTTACCCTTTTTCTATGTTCATTTCTTTAGCTCCCTGCTATATCCGTGAATATCTCATTCTTAAACGCCCTCCAATATCTTTTTACCCTTAGAGTAAGTTACAAGCCTCACATACCATATTTATATATTTGCGGGTCATTTAACTCACACTATACAGCGTTGCGCAATAATATGTTTCGTAAATTATAAATGCATTGGAGAGAATGTCGAAAAAAGAAATTGTAGCCTCATTTGAACTACCCTACAGGAATTAGTTTTGGAGGTATTGAGGAAAACCAAGATAAACTTATCAGAACGTGCGGTTTCGAGACCACGATCTAAACCTGGGACATCCCGAAAACCAAACAGGAGTCGCGTTTTTCTCACATACACTTTAAAACGGGGTAAATTACAGTGTTGTTGCACACCGCCTGTGTATCTCTAAGTGTCTTGCGAGACAGAACAGAAATTAACAATTTCACAGAATTCACTTCTTCTGACTTCTGAGCAGTGTTCAGATACTTCTACTTCCTCGCGTTCCCTGTTTTCGCGGCTTAAATTCAGTCCAGCCGAACAGCGATGCTGTTTATTTGTACGTGAAGATCGTGCTAATTGTGTGACATTGTGCTGCATCGGCTTCCTCAGGCGCGAGATGAAGAGATGGGGCTCTGTTATGGCGCCTGGAAACTGAGCCTCTGAGGCTTCAGTCGCAACTCTACCGGTGAATGCAAAGCCACTGCGCCAGACGCAGTGCTAGTGCGCCCGCAGTGGAGCAACAGCCGTCCATACTCAGACAGCGCTTCACAAGAATGAGATCCGTCTCTACGCCAGAGGCAGTGCTGGTGAGCCCGCAGTGGAGCAACAGCCGTCCATACTCAGACAGCGCTTCACAAGAATGAGATCCGTCTCTGCGCCAGAGGCAGTGCTGGTGCGCCCGCAGTGGAGCAACAGCCGTCCATACTCACAGACAGCGCTTCACAAGAATGAAATTCGACACGTCCTTCAGCACTCCAAGATTAATTTCCCTGCACGTTCTTAGGGATTAAGTTGCGACAAATCGTCTGATATATTTTCAGCCTACTTTCCTTAGTTTTAAAAAAGGAAAGTAGTTCCCAGCGATCACCATTCGTATGTGTGTGTGAATTCCCCCCACCATTAATTTTTGAAAATGCTGGGTAGTTCTTGAGTAGCTGTATAATTGGCAGTTTCTTAAGAAGGGCTCAGCTCCATCAGTGAGTGAGTGAACCAATCTTTATGAAACTTGGTACATGTATCATGACACCAGAGCCCTTCTCAGCGGCGTACTTCATGAATCCCTTCCATTAGTCTGTGTGTCCCTCCTTTCATTGCTCGGTAACGGTTCGGTAAACATGTTCCAGCGGCAACCAATACATGTGACAAAAGAAGAGTTGTTGGGCGCGTATGTGCGTCTGTGTATCCTCCTATCATTGGCAGGTAACAACTCGGTGAAACATTCCCGCGGCAACCAAGAGTTGTTGGAGGCACAGTTTTCAATGAGGTCCGTGTCGTCTCAATGGAAAGTAGGCGATTAATTCTTACCAGAACTTCTTGTTTAACCATTATCACAATCATTAGTCATCAGTTTTATGATTACGATGATTTTAAAGGATGTGAAGACAAAAGAAACTTAAGAGACGACAAAAACGAGAATATAAACGAAACAAGTGCAGCAGTGGTGAGTTTCTGCTGTTTATTTCACGATGCTATCACCGCACAGATTAGGTCCTATACAGCGTCAAATGGTATGATGAACTGGAGAGGATCTGGAAGGAAGTGGCCTAAGAGATATATCCCAATATTTTCCTGGAGAGGCTGAGAAAGCCCACGAAAAATCTAAGTAAACATAGCCGGTGTCCAGTCCGAGATTTGAAGTGGTTACCTCCCGAATGCACTACACCAACCAGTTCCGCTTAAAAATTAATCAAACATAAGATGAAATAAAGAATATGAAACAGAACAGAAAGAGAAGGTTAAAAGAAACTGATTCAGAGAGTAAATAATTAAAAATATGACTGAAATAAATAATTACAAGAATAAAAGCCAGAAAGGAGAAATGATGAAAAATCGATCTAAGGCAAGCAAAGAAATGGGCCGAAAGAATTAAATGAGTAAGACAGCATAAAAGAATACTGGAAAAGTAAGATAATCGAAATAGTCTAGCAAGGAATACATACTGAAAGAAACAATTAACTATCAAGAACAGTAACCACAGAGAACACGTGGGCGTAACAATAATAGGATTTTAATACAAGACCTCTTGGGTTTTGTCCCAAGACCACAGACATGCTCTCTGTTAGAGCGAGTTTCTGTACCTTCTCACATCGGAGTAATTTATTTCCATTACAAGTGTTGTTCTCACAGACACTTGCTGCTCAATAAAGTAACTGGGCAGGTTCCTGGCTATTTGCGTCTCGTCCTAAGGACTCTAATCGTGACACACCGGGTGTTCCTCACGACATATCCACACGTGAGGACAGAGCAATGCCCAATTTCGTGCCACATTGCATTCCGTGATATGGAGCCATCTATGAATAACTGCTGAAACTGTGGAACACATATGGCCTAATTAATTTCGCGGAGTATGCAGTGTTGTACCACGACATATGCATTAGTACAGTGGGCAGGTTTACCTTATACTTTTGGCAGGAAATGACGAATATGTGCTTCATTACGAATAACAAAAAGAAAAATTAATAAAGAAAACGTGAACGTGGAAAGGAAGGAAGAAATAGATGAACGGAAGGACAGGAAGACACACAAAAAAGAGGCAATGACATTTTTGTACATCCGGTATGGAACAGCCGCGAGACGTGGGTTGTATTTTTACAGATCGAATCTCATTCAGTGTTTTGTATTTTATTTTGAAACTTGGCAGAGATACGACCGGTCGTGGCAGACAAGCGTACAAGTGTTATACGGAGAACAACACTTCCCCCTTTCAACAAAACGCCTTTCCATTTGACTGGCCTCACATAGAACCGTTTAATGGAGCCACTTAACTGTATCTTCTAACTCACGCCACAGAGCTGAGCCCTTCTTGAGAAGCCGCCCGTAGCTCAGCAACCCAACAATTTATAGAACCTGATGGTTCATTATCGTGTTCACAAGATCCCTCCACTGGTCTCTAGTCTGAGCCAGAATAATCCAGTCCCTACCACTACAACCTATTCTGCTAAGATCCATTTTAATATTATCCTCCCACCTACATGTATGTCTACGTCTTCCTGGTGGTCTGTTTCCTTCCGGCTTTCCCTCCAAAACTCTATATGCATTCCTCTTCTCCCCATGCGTGCTACACGCCTTTACCATCTCATCCAGCTAATGGCTCAAAAAGATTGTTGGCCAGATACAGGAATTGGTGATGAAATACGTCAGCAGCGTTTGAGGGCGCAGAAATTTTGGAAGTTCGTCACACTGCGCGTTCCGGAAACGTAATTCTATGCAAACATTATCAGTACAATATGTTTTGATGAGTAATAGTTGCGGTTATTACGTGCGCAGGCGCACACATTCTGTTTCTATTGTTAACGGCCCTCAGCCGCACTATGTTCCTCGCTCTAAAAGTTAAGTTTCGTAGTGACATGCAAGCGCGCACTCTTCAGAAAACAACAGAGCCATTTTATGTCTCGCATTTGCCTAGACCTCTCTCTCTCTCTCTCTCTCCCTCTCTCAGCCGCGTCAAAATTTATGAAGTCACAGCACTGCATTGCGACAGCTCTATACTTATGGGCCATTGTTTTCTTATACGAAGAAGGTGAACAACAAATTACACTGTTGGGCGGGGGCTTAATAAATACATTTCAAAACATAAAATGATAGCCCCTTACGACACTCACAAACCACACACACAAATTTCTCGAAATGTCCAAGGGAATTCATGAAAAAATCACAGACACATCATCATTTAGAGAAACGCATTACGTATGACGACGAAAACATGTCGGAGCAAAAATTCATTGGCGCATAAAACAACTTTAAATATGCAATCAATTTTCATTTCTTTATTTGCAGGGCATTACGATGACAACGCCAACTTCAATCGGAAGAATTAGGAGCATAATTATCTGTTTATACTGGTTTATTTCAAGGACTTTTCGTCACATAGAAGGATTGAAGTGCGGTATACTAACGCCCGATATAAAAACAGAGAACAAGAGACGTAGCGGTTTTGCATTAGATTGAATTAAATGAGGAAACATGTTAGTGGTTAGTAGGTGGCTTCCCACCGTGGTGGCCCGGGTTCGATCCCGGGTCTCGTCAAGTGGGATTTGTGGTGAACAAAGTGGCGCTGGAGCAGGTTTTCTCCGAGTACTTCAGTTTCCCCTGCCAATCTTCATTCCACCAAATTCTACAACAGGCCAATCAGTGGCCGCCGTGCCGAGTTGACCCAGTTGGACTTCACCCTCCCNAAAAAAAAAAAAATAACCGAGGAAACTCACGACAGCTCAGAAAATGCGGTGTTCTCGAAAAAAAAAATCAAAACCTAAACTGACTGAATATAATTTTTTTCCCATCACGACGATTATGTGGGCGCTGAATCACGACGAACGCGAAACAAATTCCTCGCCACGGCTCGACGCCCATTCGGAGGCGATTTCATGGGCAGACAAAAATTGATAATATAAAAAGTCTATTAAATAGTCAACTTTCTGAAACCTGTACGTTCTAATTAATATTTCAAATTCCGTTCCTACCCCCACAGAAAGCACACTGAGCCTCTATTACAAACACAAATCAAACACTACTCAGGAAAATATTAACTGGTTATCTTAAACTAATATGAAATAAATACAGCCGATGAGCGGAATACAGTCATATAACGGTAAACGCTATGCTTCAAGGGGATAAAACATGTCACGGGGCTCTCTCTAAGATCCATTCTAATAGTCCACCCACCTACGTCTTGGTCTTCCCTGTGGTCTCTTTCCTTCTGGCTTTCCCACCAATATCCTATAAGCATTCCTCGTCTCCCCATTCGTGCTACATGCCTTGCCCATCTCATCCTCCTTGACTTGATCATTCTAATTATACTTGGAGAAGAGTACAAGTTATGAAGCTCCTCACTATGCAGTTTTCTCCAGCCTCCTGTCACTTCATCTCTCTTCGGTCAAAATATTCTCCTCAAGGCCCTGTTCTCAAACACCCTCAGTCTGTGCTCCTCCCTTAATGTCAGAGACAAAGTTTCACACCCATACAGAACCACAGGCAAAATTATAGTTTTATATATTCTAATTTTTATGTTTTTGGACAGCAGACAAGAAGACAAAAGGTTCTGGACTGAATGGTAGCAAGCATTACCCGAGTTCAGTTTCCTCTTAATTTCCTCCTGAATCAGAATTTGATTTGTTAAAGTCGTTCCAAAATGTGTGAACTTTGCCACATTTTCCAATATTTCATTAACTGTTTTTTTTTCTTTGGCACTACAGCCCCAGTGGGCCTATGCCTACATCCATTAACTTCTCCTTTCATTTCGGGTTTTTTAGATCTTACACATTCGGTAGGACTCCTTGGGCGGGTGATCAGCTCGTCGCAATGCCTCTACTCATTACCTATATTGATTGATTGATCGATCAGTAACTGTCAGATGACAGGTCCACAGTCTCTTCCAAAACAGTTCCTCCACTTAATGTGATCTTCTGTTTTTGGAAAGAGACTGTCCAGGAAAAGTGATAATGTGGTAGTTTTTCCATTTGCTTTCCACATCGCAGTACAACAGCCGTTCAAACCACTCTGGTCACGCCTGTTGCTATACGAACTTGAACCATCTCGAGCATCATTTGTTCTGTGCTTCAAGTCGCTGCTGATGACGCTGCTTCCGGCATCAGTTTTTGGTTTTTGGTGTCTCTCTTCGTCTGATGCCTACCCTTTGACCTGTCCAGCAAGGGAGGCCCTGCCAGTAGCTACGCTACCGCTGGTATAGCTCTCAGGGTCCTTGGCATACTCAAACCCCCTCACCACGATAAGGTGGAGACACCAACGAGGGGTTCTACATTCCGTTTGCCTCCGTGAATCGAGGTTTTGGGATTGCCGTCCCACTGGTCGGTACTTGCAAACGGATTACATTGTCACAATAACGTCCTTCCCATTAAGCCTATACTTCCGTTCTGGGGCTCCAAGTACCACACCAGCCAGTCACCGTTCCTTACACTGACCCACGACTTCAAAATCTTTCGTGTATTACGCCTACCACCACCAAGGTCGCACCACAAACCGAAAGACTTACAAGAAGTTCCGGGAAGAAATACTTTCCTTTGATACAAGGACTGCACAGAAAAATGAAAGCATTGGGGAAGGACACACAGACAGTAAGGTGATCTCGTAAGCCTCCCTGATGACACGGGCCAGAGGAAACGAATAAAAAATGGGGGATATACGGACAGAAAGGTCTTCTCATTAAGTTTTATTAAGGCTAAAAATTAGGGGGATACAAAGACAGATGGACAGACATATAGACAGACCGAAGGCAAGATGATCTCATACTCTTTCTTATAATTTTTTTTAAATATGGAAAGTATGTTACAAAAATTAACATAAACGTGAAATTATAATCAGTCCCTGAACTAACAGAGTATATCTGGAAGGACAGCACAATATGAGAACAGTGGGCATGACAACCAACAACAAAACACCTACATCAGTAATAGTGTGACAACACCCAGGATTTTTTTTTGGGGGGGTGGACCGTGAGGCACTATTTTTATTAATACAAGCACTTACGTGCACTTTAGTAGGATCCAACATAAATTATTACTTTCCTATCTCTACCCATTTATTTATATAAATAAAATAATCGGCTATTAAATTAAACAGTAACCACAGACCTACCAAACACATCCAAGTAGTGCAGGGCCGTCTCGTGCGCCTGTTCCCATGAGGCAGCCTCCTCTAGGGCACCCGAGTCACTCCCTTGAGATAATCTGGGTGTGCTGTGAAATATCACTGATAAAAAGGGTGTGGTCTGACCTTTCACATTCAGGAGCTCCAGCCTTCTTTCTTCCGGACTTGAAGAAACATCACTTCACTCACAGTTTTGTGGACCAAACATACGAGTAAACATCCTCAGGATGAAAATGCTACGTGACCGGCCGCGAAGAATCGTCCATTGAACTGGAGTATTTACACGGATTTAAAATGTCGCGTTACCTTGGCTGTCGTGGCAGACAGCACTCTTATCAGTGGCAATGATAACCACGAAAAAATATAACGCACACAATCCACGAGAGTCGTTCTATCTACACACAAGCTCCACTATGTCTCGAGAGAAAGGTGCATACAGAGAGCAGAGAGAGAGAGGCATTTGTAAGAATATATTTCTCAAGCCAGAAAACTACAAGAATACTAAAGAATTATTTACTACGAGTACGGACATACTGACCGCCTCTGTGATCTAGTGGTCAGAGTTCCTGGCTACATACCCAGAGGTCCCGAGTTCGATTCCCGGTGCTACCAGATTTCTCTGGGAAGTAGTGGGTCTGGAACAGCGTCCACTCAGCCTCGTGACGATAACTGAGGAGCTATTTCAAGGAAATAGCGGCTCAGGTCTAGAAAACATGGATTAATGGCGGTGGGGATTCGTTGCGCTGACCATGTGACACCCTCTATTCGCTAGAGTTGGCACGAACTTCGCCCACAAGCGGCGGTCGCTCGGACGGTTTCACTTGCGGACTAAAGCCACGGATTTTTTTAAGTATACATACTACGAGTCGGTATAGCGACTGGCTATAGGCTGGACACCCGAGGGGTCGGAGTTCGTGTCCCGGTAGGGCCAAGAATTTGAATTCCATATTGTCCACACCGCTTCTGGGGCCCACCCAGCCTCGTATCCAAAGGGTACCGGGGTGGCTGTTTCTCCGGGAGTAAAGAGGTCGGGGCGTGAAGCCGATCACTCACCTCCAGCTACTGCCGAGGTCAAGAAAACGTGGATCTATACATCACTTCCCCATACGCCTTCATGCCGTAGCGCTTAATTAGTTAAGCACAGGGACAACTTTACCTTACCTTTACAGATATACTACATACTAATCAACAGAAATTTATTCGATCTTAAAGATGTCGAGCCGTTGTAAATGCGATCCTGAAGACATCTGCTGCCACAAACACAATACCAACAGCGAACTCAAAGTCGGCCGATGTTTCTCCAGCGCACGACTATACCGACGGGAGTTGTGTGCGAACAGCGACTCTCTTCCCACATATGCGCAGTTCATTGTAGTCCCTGGTTACATTTCCTTTAATATTATGCTTTTATAAAGTTGTTTTCCATTAGATGAGATCATCTGACAAGGCTCTAGCTTTAAGCGCTGTCGATAGACGCTGCGACTACAACGTACCTTTAGCAGCTAACCCCGAGGAGAAGCACAAAAGAAAGGCCGACAACCCTCCCCCACACTTCATATTGTAAAATGTCAACGTACGTTTATACACAAACTGAGCGCGTTCTGGGCTCCTTTAAATTCATGACATCTCTGGCTTGAGAATCGTAATTTGAACATCCGCGAAACACGGAAAGTTTGCAATTCATTTACAAATTGCCCACGTTAATATAATAAAAAGGATACTTATGTAACTGTAGTCCGTGTCAACGTTTGCATGCTAACAAGCAACTCATTGCGTTTCCCTTCTACTTGGTAAGCCTCATTTCAATTGCACTTCAGCGCTACTCTGTTTAATTTGCGTTTGTTTCTCCTAAACTGCGACTTGGTTTTAATCTCCACCATACTGTCACATTTTGGGGGTGATTATAGACGAGGTATGGGCTGGTGCGTGGATTTATTGACCACTTACACATACCATTCGGAACTACAAGTGATTACAGCGCCACACTTTACAGATCACCACTAACTCACTAAGCTTTTTCCTGCCTATTGTCTTCAATAGCCGTTCCCTAGCAACGGCTTCTAACAGTGGAGATTCTTCAGTTTGTCGCGCTCACGTCGTTACTGTCCGACGAATATCCCGCAAATGAACTATTGTCAACTGTCAACTCAACTATACCGCCATAGCTTCTCGGCCTTCCTTGCGCAGCGCGCTCTATTCAACTGTCAACCCTCAGCTGAACACTCTCCCTCACCAACCAACCACTTCACTTTACTTCACTTAGCCGCCCTGAGGTCCTCGCTATATAGTCTCGGGGCGGACCCAACAGAAAACACCGTTCTTCAAATGATATGCGCGTGTTCGTTTCCGCGGGAACGTGTTTACCCAGTGGTTGGCTAGAAACGGGTTGCATAACCCCGTTGCATTATTGTCGCGTGCGTTACCTAGCAATGGCCTCTGTTTACAGAATCACTGCTTAACAACAGGTCTACACGTCACAATACAAAGTTTCACAACAATCGCGTTCTTCAAATGGCACACATGCTATTCTCACGTAACACAGATGATATGTTCGACAGAATTAGTACCACTGCCTTGCTAGAGACACGATAACAGTACATGTCGCCATAATTACGTAAGATATTCCCCACTGTGGAAATCAGATTGTCATCTTCTGGATTACGACATCGTGGGGCTTGGTATGTGGATAATGCGTTTCAGAAGAACATGCTGCCTCTAACTTCAGGGTTGAAAATAATTCTAAATTTTTTTAAAACTAATACAGTCTTTCACGTCTTGTGCCACTGTTTTTAAACAATCTTCTTCTAGAATAAGCATTTGCCTATGAAATGTTGGTATCGAATTACAGGACGTCAGGTCCCAGGCGACAGTGAGTCCCCATTAAATTGCTGGCTGCTTTCTAGTAACGCCAGGCCTTTCCGAGCTCTGACTTCCATAAAGGCGTAGACTGCATTTCTGAGGAGGAGCACCCAGAGGGCGGATGGCGTTACTCCCGATGATGATGGTGGGACTCCGAATCACCGGTGAAAGGGGGAGGATGATGGAATTCTTCAAATTTCCAAGACTTTCATCTTTGATATGGGCGAATGTCTCAATCTGTAGGCAGATCTGGCCGCATGAATGACACATTACATTACTACAGCCGATTCCGGTCCCTGTTTCACTGTCTTCAGAAAAAGAAACAGGACAACAGAACACTGCACTAGCAAATGTGTTGGTACGACTGTTTACAGAACTTCCATTACGATTCATATCGTCACTGTATACATGGAACTTGAAAGGATCGGTTGAGGAGCCACTTCAACAGTTTTATGGCTTTGAATCGATGCGCAACATCATGTACTCTCTACATACCTATCAGACTTTTAAGAGGTTTAAATTTTAGAGACATCGCATTACGTTATTATGAAAGAAATGGCGCCGTTAGACGTTATATGGCGCCAGTGAAGAAATAAACGTCTGTCGAATCCCATACAAACCTGTTATACTGGATAAAAGCAAGAAGAGACGAGATGCTTTCCGGAAGAGTCTGTTTTGACATGGGTATTTGAAAGTTGTCCGACAACATTCTCTTTAACATTTCCATTGTCACTGGACCAATACTGAAGGCCGGGTCTGTAGCTGTGCTTATGTGAAGACAATGACTGCCTGATTGGCTGGCTGACTTGCTGAATATTTGGTTACCTGGCTGACTGGCTCAGTGGCTGGCTAGCTGACTAGCTGATCAACAGGGTATCTGGCTGTGCGGTGAGAGAGTCCACTTGTTACTGCGGCCACTACTGGCCTATTGTACCAGCTCCGGACGACAGATGATGGCGATTGATGGAGCAATACGAATTGGCAAGGGGAAACAGAAGTACTCGGATAAAACCTTCCCCAGTGCCACTTTGTCCACCACAAATCCCACATAACCTGACCGGAGCTCGAACTCGGGCCGCCGCGGTGGGAAACCGGAGAATAACCGCCTATGGCTAGCTATGGCAAGGCCTAGTTGGCTAAGTAACCTGCTGACTGAATGAATGACTGGGTAACTCGTTGGTTGACTTGTCAGCTAACTGGCTGTATGGCCGATTGGGTTGCTGGAAAACTACAGGTACTTAAATGACTACTGACTGGTCAACTCTTGACTGACACACGACTAACTCCGTGATTGACAGTCCAACTAAGCAACGAAGTGAAATGGTTGATGATTTACCTACTGATTCACTGACTGACTGAGAACGTGTACGTGAATGACAGCATAACTGGACAATGCAAATTTCTTCATCAGCTGAGTAATTGTCAACTGACCAAGAAGAATCCACACCTACCAGAGATTATACATGAGTTATGGGATGGTTACAAATCTCTCAGACATTTTGTTCGCCGGCCCGAATCCGGATACAGCATGAATAAAGTTCTCTTGTTCGCCAGCTGTGTGTGAAAGTTCTCTCCTTCGTGGGGACAGGATGCCCTGCTGATGCAGGACTTAACGAGTTTCCCTACATTCTCTGTGCCACAATGATTAGCAACATAACTTTGAGACGGACAGGAGGAGCCAACTGTGTCTACTTCTCAACTTTCAAGATTATGGGGAACAGGGTTATGACAGAGGAACTTCCAACAAGAAGTACATCAAGAGCTAAAATTTCATAAGACAAGTCTGCATATTCCCAATGACATCCACACACGGAGCTGCTAATATATTTACAAACCGAAGAACACACAAATTAAACGAAACTGTATTAATACTTCGAATTCTGACTGACTTCGGTTCGAGTCTAGGCCTGGAGACTGAATAACCTGGCAGGTCTTCATGATCTTCCTTACAGCGGCTACTAACATGTAAATTACGTCAACATTATGACATGCTCGACTATGGTTAAGTGGTTGCTAATGTTTCAGAGAAACATACTTCCTCCTAATTCTTCCCTGAACATGGAGGCACTAGGTTCGTCCAGAACACTGGTAATAGCCTATGAAGCCGCACAGCTCATAAATCAAAAGACCACAATCTAAATTTTCCTTGACATGAGAAAGGAATATCCTAAATAAATAAAATCAAATGTATCGACAATTATGCTGTGGTGTTCAGTGGAACTTGTTTGTGTTCTTGAAGGCTTGGTTCGCATTTTGGTCTGGAAACACACAATGACGTGAAGAATTTCCCTGATTCTCTATCTTTCCAGGCCAGGACAGTATCCCAGAATAGGGCACGGGCTATCTATTCAAAACACTTCCAAAATTACTCAATCACTCATGGAGCTGAGCCCTTCTTGAGAAGCCGCCAATTCTGCAGCTACTCAAGAATTTCCCAGCAATTTATGGAACCCGAAGGTTCATTACCGTGTTCACAGGGGCCCTCCACTGATCCCTATCCCGAGTCAGATCAATCCAATCCATACCATCCCATCCTGTCTCTAATATTCATTTTAATACTGCCCACCCACCTATGCCTTGGTCTTCCCAGTGGTTTATTCCCAAATTACAGTTCATGGTAATTATGCCTTTTCTCACGACACTAAATACCCTAACATAATACAATATTGCAGACAAAATTATGTTACAACATTTAAGACGTTTTTAATTAAAAGTATTACTTGCAAATACGTGTATAATTTATATGAGTGTTGTACGTAGAAATGAGTCAACGCAAAACTCCTTGGTCTTTTGGCTACAGATTGGAGTACTAACCCCTGACGGAAGACTGTGGAACGGAAACCAGTAAGAGACGCTTCAAGTGCGCACAGAGAAGCCTGCCCCTTTACTACCTTGTCCATCACAACTTCACATGGACTACATGTCGAGAGGCTGGCGAATGACCACCTGCGCTATGGTATGACAAATTTATATATGCAACTACAACAATCAGTAACATAAACAAAGGGAACATATGATGTTTATGGCTGAATTTAATTGCTGAGTAATTTAAAAGTTCTGACTATTAAACTATACAAAGTTGATGTAAAGGTCTCCGATATAGTCTGCATTTATGTCATACCTACAAAAGAAAAAACCAATACAGATATTTTCATGCTGTACAGACTCACCATTTATGTCTTCAGTGTCGGTGTCACCATCTAGTGGCGATCCCATGGCCACAATATTCTCGTAACTGTCCCACCTGGTCACTGGATCATCAGTTGTATCGACTGGGACAGCGGGGGTGGGGGCAGGGGAAGGCAGGCGTATCTCAGGAGTGGCAGAAAAATGCAGCTCAACAGCTCCATCCAGCGGGAATCGTAAATCTGGAGAGGTGAAGCAGAGTTAAGACGTGAGTAACATCCTAGTACCCCGCACGTGATTGCAGATGGAACTCTGCTGTCTGGCTGATGTTTCGATGAACCGGTCAACATAGGTAAGAACCTCCCTGTACAACTTACAGGTACAAGACTGCGTGACTAAATACTACAGCAATTATTTAATTACAGCACCCAAAAAGTACAACACAGCCAGAGTTAACTAACTATTACTTGGTTATAGAACTAGGCCGCGCCATAGAGAAGCGGTTAGTCGCTGGCTTCACGTCGCGGCAGCCCGGGTTCGATCCCGGGTCTGGTCAAGTGGGATTTGTGGTGGACAAAGTGGCGCTGGGGCAGGTTTTCTCCGAGTACTTCGGTTTCCCCTGCCAATCTTCATTCCACCAACTGCTCCACAATCACCCTCACCTATCATCTGGGGCTGGTACAATAGGCCAGAAGTGGCCACAGTACAAGGGACTTAGTCCCTCCCCGCTAACAATAAAAAAAATAGTTATAGAACTCAAAGGTGGAGCACTGCTTAACTAAGTAATTCTTTACTTACTGCTTGAATAACTAATTATACAGCTACAGAACTTCAAACCCCTTATCTGTAGCATCCATTTTAATGTTATCTTCAGATCGCTTGTGCTATATATGACCGATTTCCATGGGACTTTCCTTGTGTCCTGCAATGCTACATGAATAGACTATCTTTATTTAACTAGGTGAGAAGTTAAAACTGCGTACTTCTTACATGTCTGTCTTAATATTCGTATTAGTTCTCCCTTCCCATACAGTAACACGGTGTCGAAAGTGAGATGTATTTTTCATTGTTTTTCGGTTGTTCGAAACGAAAAGTTGTAAAATACTGATTAGCTTCTGTATACACGTGTATCTATCCGTATGTAACAAGGGTAACAACTAAGAGCTGATTTTCATTAAATTTGATAATAGAGACGTTTCTTAAAATTCATCCAAACACTTTTAATTTTTATTAAACTCGAATTACAATAACGAGTATACTGCATAAAGACCAACAAGCATTTCTGTTCGCATCTTGAGCTTAACTTGCTAATACACGTATTTTTTACAGGAAAAAATATCTCAAACAAAAGCAGCAGAGAAACATTAAACGTACATCTTACGCCAAATATGCTTTTACCTTAAGCATTATGGTCTTCGAGGCAGTCAAGCAAATGGGATATTTATGCTGTCATTATACAATTCATAAGAATTTAAAGTGCAGAAGCATAAAAAGAAAGAGGCCGCCATGTGTGCATTTCCTAACATATTTGCTATTTCAGAATTTCTTCCCTAACGGGACATTAAACCAGACAACAGTTCACATGACTTATGGTCCACTTTACTGGGAAACTTCTCACCTAGTTAAATAAAGATGGTCTGTTCATGTAACACTGCAGGACACAAGGGAAGTCCCATGCAAAAGGGTCATATATAGCAATGTAATATGAATATAACATTAAAATGGATGCTACAGAAAAGGGAGTTGACGTTTTGTAGCTGTAGAATTAGTTATTCAAACATTAATGCAAGCATCGATTCTGTAAGCAAAGAATTAGTTAAGCAGTTTCCACCTTTGATAACTATTCTGTATTCTGTATTGAGGGGGTGGGTTTCCCCCATGCACTTAGACCGGTTACTGGTCCATTGTGCGCCCCCCTTTAATTTCTACTGTCTCCATACCCTACCTGTACTGGTGCTTACTATCAGCCCCTTTCTGCCAGCGAGGTTCCAACCTCTTACTGGCAGTGGTATCTAATAGTTAGTCCCTTTCTTNAAGTCCCTCCCGGAGGACTTGTTCCCTGAATGTTTCCGCTCTTAAAAATTCCACGACCTCCGTCGGGTTTTTGAACCCGCGTACCACGAGTCATGAGGTGGGAAAGTTACCTCTAGACTATGGAGGCCGCTTTTGAGTTCTATAACTAAGTAATAGTTACTTAACTCTAGCTGTGTTGTACTTTTTGGGTCCTGTCATTAAAGAACTGCTGAAGTATTTAGTCAAGCAATGCTGTACAGGGAGGTTCTTACCCATGTTGACAGGTTCACGGCGACCGGTCCATCAAAACAGCCAGCACAGCTTACTACCTAAGTGATATTTAATCGAATTATGCCCTGAATACATGTCTGCAGAGTTCTACCTAGAATCATGAGTCAAAAGAGTGTTTATAAAAGTCTTCCATACGCGGTCATACGGTACTTATATTGATTCCTCATGTTCGTACTAACCACTGCAGGCAAAGTCCAGCTCCTGTCTGGTGAAACTGAGGGTATAGTCCGTCACTGCGCATGTGTGGAACTGACAGGCAAAGATGAGTTCTCTCTGCGGGCGCTCTGTGGCTGCTGCAGCCCCTGGGGAATGAGTGCTGGGTGAACCAACAGGTACGGGATTATAATGCCTGTGATAGCATTTCAGTAGTATGTCACCCCTCAGCTGTAGTCCTCTTCTTTGCCTCTCCCCTGCTACGTTCACTGTGAACTGCCGGGTTCCACCACAAACGCTGTACACGCCTGACGTATACACGGGAATCAGACCCTCATATACCTGCAACATACACTGCGTTATCAATGCGACTGTCAAGTTGGGTCACAGCTGTAAGGCTGTCACTTGTCTTTTTTACAGCCTCGTCACGGATTCGTTACTTTAAACATGATATTTTTCCTATGACGAAATCATTACGTAACATCCAAGACTGCTAAATCAGCAACTGAAGCTCTGGGGTACTGGTTCTCGTAGTTCTCGTTAGGGCTACATCTCATACGAGAAATGGCACCACGTGATCAATTCTAGCCTTATTACCACTGGAACTAGAAGGTTTCGTCTTACGTTTGTTATTTCTGGCACAAATTCAGTCTTCGGTATGCATTTTAACGTGGAACGCTGTGTCAAATTTCAGTGTGGAATTTAATTTGTGTATCTCAATTTTTTAATTGTTTAAATTGATATAATATTTTTAATTTATATGACATTCAGTCTCATACATCCCCACGTCATACAAGTGTACTAGAAGATGGCACTGCTGACACTTCAACCGCCGTCGCCTATCTTTCATCTCAGCATATACTTTAAACAACTCATAAGCAACCACCACATAACGAACTGCAACAAACTCTTTCACCGATCGGTCTCCAATACTGAAAACAAATCGTGCACACATCTCCTGGTATGCTGCTTCCAGAACCGGATTTATCTTCCATTTTAGCACGCGACAAAATTCAAACATACAGAGTGAAAGAAATTCGCGTAAAAACTCTCCAACAGTGAGAGTCCCTATTTAAAAAAAGGGGCGAAAATAATGGATAACGTATGCCCTGTGACATGAAATATTCAATATATACTTCACAGTCAAATGGCGCAAGCTATCAATGATCAAAATCTTGAGCGTCTACAACGTAGTTACAATTGGTGTTCGCTGGGCCTCTGTCAATTTCAAAGCAATCTCCCAAACACGCAGTAACAAGCTGGCATCGGCCGTTATCACAGGTGCTTGAACTCCTGCCGCGAGATCTTCAACAGTCTCGGGGGGGAAAAGAAAAAAAAATCACCGTTGATAGATCCAGCGACAGAGGTGACCATGCAAGAGGCCTTCGGTGTCCAATTCGCTTTCCGTGTATATCGCGTTGAACCACTGCCACACCTACTCCATAGTGCTCTGAAGCTCCGTGACGCTCAGCCGCAGTGTTATGTATCCATTCTCACAACTGTATCCGCAGAGGGAAATCGTCTGAAAGCAGAAGTGCGATATCGCCTAACTTGTTATCAGGCGCAACTCCTGGCCATGCAGTACTTCGTGGGCCCTCGGCTGGGGCAGTCCAGATTCTCGTGCGATATCGCCTGACTTGTTATCAGACGCAACTGATCGCCATGCAGTACTCCGAGGGCCCCTCGGCTGAGACAGTCCAGATTCTCGTGCGATATCGCCTAACTTCCACATGGCCTTCGTTCCAGAGTTGCAATATTCTTTGGCTGGTCCGTACAGTCCGCGGGCCACCCGCATCCATGTGTGCCTTACGTGTTAACACTTCCTGCCTCACTACGAAGCTCCTCGAGCGTCGAAACGCAGTAGCGTCTGGTTCACGCTGACCAGGCCACGCAGCGCATCTTCTCGTGCAGCAGCAACTCAACCGTTACGTATCGACACCTTAAGAACATGTCACAGTATTCGACGTGTCTGTATTCCATGATCATTCGATCACAACTGGTCTTTTCTGGACACTGTGAGCCTTGAGTATACCTAACAACGCGTTATGCATCGTCGTAACATATTGCAATACTGAGAAGTATGTTCCCAATTTGATGGTGGCATGTATTATTTTTTTCTTTATTTTTAATGTAGTGAGACTTGTTGCTGCGGCCGTTAGGTGATGGGGACTGTGGAAGAACCGGTGGAATGAAAACTGGCAGGGGAAACCGAAGTACTCTGAGAAAACCTGCTCCAGAGTCACTCTCTCAGACACAAATCCCACATGACCATAGCCGGGCTCGAGATTATGCATCTCAGAACGTAGGCCTACTTTATACAAAATTTTTTACATGTGTTCGAAAAAAAAATAGTAGCAGCACTGTGGAGAGCTTGTACACGAAGTTCGCCTGACCTACAGGGCACAAGAACTTGGGTCGTGTACACAGAGTTTAAAGGGACAGTCGCCATGAGATTAAGCTGTAAGACACTACGAGCGCTGCACTCGGAGGGGGGTTCCTTGTGAACAGCCTGAACGAACCAATATGATCATAAATGGAAATGCTGTTTCTAATCACAGTTGTCTGGCCGCCCGAGCAGGTAAATTTAATAATCATCCAATTAGAAAACAAGGACATGCTGAAGTTAACATTAACAATCGAGACGAGGCCAATTCCTGTTACCTGTTTACTTATGTCTCTGAGGTGATATCATATACGTTACGTAACTTGCAAACAGAACTTGATTATGATATCATGAGATATCATGAAATGCGTAGGAAGGATCAGTCAAGTGACACTGAACTATACACAAATAGCATATGAGAGGCGTTCGTTTGCTGTGCAAATAATTTTCCACACGGAATTCATGGATTCATAAACTCTTTCCTCTTCTTTTGTTTCGGCTGTGCTTATAACTATTGCACTCTACATTTAATTTTTTTTTTTTGTATTTTCACCTAATTTTATTACAAAATGATTACGGGACGATAGAACTAACTCCAGACTCGTTGGCCTCCGCCAGACCCCAGAAGTAAGGGCTCTTTTCAGTATGTAGTAAAGAACTGGTTCGAAGTGATCCTTTGGGCTTTATTTCACTAGAAGGAACGAGTTATATAGTTAAGTAGGGTGAAACAAAGGTTGTGCTTCCATGCAAGGATGACAAAAATCGTGTACACATAAGGCCTTCTGGGTTATGACACCATGTTAGGCTGATGGGTGGTTACCAGCCTGCCGAAAGAACATTCTGACACAATCAGCAGTTATTATTTGAAGATGGAGGCAGGATTTTCTTCCGAAATGTTGGTGCTCACCCATCAGGGCCGCGCCATAGCTCAAGCGGTTAGCCGCTCCACAATCACCCTCACCTATCATCTGGGGCTGATACAATTGGCCAGAAGTGGCCGCAGTACAAGGGACTTAGTCCCNACCTCGCTTTAAGCAAAAATATTGGTAAAAATAACACGACACATGATGTTTGCTGTAAAAGCAACACACATTGAAAGTACAGACTACTTTCATACGTATTTTCCTTTCAAAATCTGAATATAATCATATTATATTACAAGTGAATTTACATGCTTTTCACGTATAATTTCCTTATAGGCCTATGAGATCGACCAAAAATCGTCCCGCGATCGACATGCCTGCACTACATAAAACTTACCGCCGTGAAAACACCAGTTTCTGGTCACCAAACCAGGTCTGTAAATGTGTGTTTCGGGCTCGGGATAATTTCCGTCAAAGAGTCACTTTAAAGTTCATCTTCCTCCTAGTCGATCATGAAGTTGCCGATCTGGCGTTAGTGTTTATCCAGTTCTCTGTTACTACCCTTACCGATTGGATCTCTGTCCATTTCTCTTACACAATATCTTAATTTCTACTACGTCAGAATAAACTTTAGTCTACTTTGCGTCTCATGACATTCGTCTCTGCTGCCTTTAACGTCAGTCTGTATTAGTCTTTACTGCAACGTCCAGATTTCACAAATGCATACATTTTTAAAATACCATGATGTGAAAATCCGTTATATCAATATCCATAAAGCAAAGAGTTGGTAAATATATAAACAGGTCAGTTACCGACATCACAACTTCAACCACACACGTACCTTGAGGAAGGCCCGACATCCTCCTGCAGCGTCGATAGCTCCTCCTGCACCTCCTCCTCGTCCCTCTGCGGGTTCGAAGGCCGGAGCCCCTAGCACGGTGACATGCGTCAGGTACAATGGAGCAGAGTTTATTCGGATGCTGCCAGAGAGTAGCCCCGAGAAGTATTCGACGTACCTGGGGATCATCACGTGATCAGTCTTCACAGCAACTGTACTGGGCCCACTGAAGCCAGTCCCCCTCCACAACCCCTTTCGGCTGTTACGCTTCACCCTCCAGTGCACCTCCCTACATGACCCGAAACTTTTTGTGGTTCATTTCGTGGCGCTGTCGATATTTCGGACTTCGAATGGTAGGACTGATGAGTGGAAATGATTTGAAAGAAAACGGTGGTAACATAATCGAGGTACTATCCTAGCATATGGATGAGGAGAACCATGAACACCCTCGGTTATGATAGCTGAGATTTTAATCGAAACCTCTTCAGTTTAAAACGTTACCGCTATACAAACCTTCTGATCTTCCAGTCATGTTTTCATCCTGTTCTAATTATTACTGAGCCACGTGATAAGCTTCGTTATCTACAGGCGTTTCGGGCTCATAGAAGCCACACCTCCGTCATTCTAACTATCCATGGGATTTCAGTTCGTGGCCGCAGTGTCGCGTTAAAAAAAGGTAAAGCTATTCACGTAACAGGCCGTGGATGTCCATACGGCTGTGAGACGTCGAGGCTCCCACATTTTCTAGACAATCGGCTCACAGATAGCGGCGAGGTTGTCAGCCTTACACGCCAGCCGGCCGCCCTTTACCCCCAGCAAAATTCCTGGTATTCATTTCTGTTAGAGGATGAATCGACCCCAGGGCCATAGTGCGGCTGAAAGGATTAGGTCAACTGAAAAATCCAATGGCCTCATCGGTAATCGATTCCGCGACCTTCTGGCTTGTAGCATAATGCCTCAACCAACTACACTACAGCATAACCCCGGCCTCGGTATAAGAGAAGGTTCAAATAAACGGTCGTGGTGGCTGGATCGGGGGACGTGGAAGAAAAATCCACATTCAAAACGTCGGAAATAAATTTGAGTGGGTGGTCAAATTCATCCTTTACGCTGGCGATTTAAGAAACTTTCAAAATCCAAATTTTTAACTGTTGCTAAACAGCTCCGATTTTATTCTGTAACTGTTTTAATTTTAAGCTTTTTCGAAATCACGTTTTGAGTGACGTCTCAGTGCTTTCGTACTGTTTATATTTTTAATCGCATCATCATTTCTACAGATCCCTGAAATTTTAATGGGGAAGGAAAGACAATCACTAATATTACATCCTATAATGTAGCCTTACATTCTGTACTCACATTCGGATATGAATTTCAGACTGAACTGCAGGATCTGCGGTCAATTCCCCTACACAGTTTGCCCCTCTACCCTTGCTGACCGTCTGTGTACGTGGCGTTTAGCATGCGCTAATGTACCGTACTGGAGAACCTAGCAGATCGCCTACAATATTTCTGTGACTCACCTCTTGTGTGAGGGCTGCTCCAGATCTCCCACTTTATCTTCCAGATACTGGCTCATGGCGAACCTGTCCAGAGCCTGATCAGCACTTCCACATATACTGGTGTAGTGCATATATGCAGCGATCACAACCCCAATGCGGTCTTTGCTCCCTCTGGAACACATAAAACACTGTCATGTTCATGAACAACATCGTAGTTTACGGTACGCTGTTTACAGGGCACCTTCACAATTTCAGTGATCCCTCTGTTGCAAATACAATGTCGCCACGTTCATGAACAATATAGTTTACGGCACGCTGTGTACAGGACACATTCACAATTTCAGTAATCCCTGTGTTGCAGATACAACGTCGCTACGGCCGTGGGGATCCGCTGCGCTGACCACGCCACACCCTCTAACAGCAAAAGTTGGCACTAACTTCGGCAACAAGCGGCGGTCGTTGGGTCGGTATAGTTCGCTTGCGGACTCAAGCCACGGAGTCTAGTTTTTTTTAGTTTTTATATATAAAAAATTATATTTACAATAATATACTGTCACACTTCACCATAAACATTAATTCAAAATGAAGCGATATATAAATATTATCAGACTAAAACATAAATTTATTGCAACATACCGAATGCAGAATTCTGGAAAGAAAACACAACCCGTCCGATCGACCCAACTACGTCATTACATAACATACAATGCATGACATTTGAGTTTATCACAGCGGTGATTATTTGGAATGTTGTCTTCTAGGTTATGACACCGTACAGTCTCGTCGCTGGCTACCAACATTCCGAAGGAACCTGCTGCCTGCTTCGTTGGGCGGAAATTTCAACTCGGTCCTTCAGCATACGAAGCAGAGTGCTACCCAATCGGCCGCGACCTTCGGTGATGTTTGTCATGTTGCACTCTGATGAGGTTCGTGACGCTCAACTTCTTCAGTAGTATGTTCCGATCGGAACCCAGTTACGGCTATCAACAATTTTACAGACACATCTCGCGATGAAGACGTAGGTAATTTTTACGTCTAATATGGGGTTTGTTTGTACAGAACGGCATCCTGCGTAACGGATCTCTGAACTGGGTATTGTGGGTAATATTAAACACGCTCGCAACCATCGGCTCTCTTTCCGTTCATGAAGTCGCGAGTAGGGTGTTACGCGGTACGCACTTCTTCGGCAAGAGGCAACTAGAGTTAAGAACCGGGAGCACTGTAATTACGTCACGGCCTGCAGATGGCAGGAAACACGTGGTCAGTATGTATTTTGGTCAAACCCATTTCCACATTCCCTTCCGGTTTGTTTCTATTTCTGCAGCGACTGAAAAGTGCCTGACATGAAAAAATAACCCCACAGGAAGGGGGGCCAGGGTATGGCCCACAGCAGAAGTCTTGAAATCCTGTCACAGAGAGGACAGCAAATGAGGAAACATACACCCTCACACATTAACACGTCTTTTATACATTTGAATATAAAGTGCTTCAAATGAACGTACAATGGCAAGGTCATGTCCATCTCTCCTGTCGCATGTTTCGTTTTCAAAAATACATAACAGATACTGATTAAATTTGGTGTCGCTGGGCCTACACCGGATGTTGTGAGGCAAATCTAATTTCTATGGATACCGGGAAATTTTAAACCCTACTTCACATGAAACTAATATCTAACCTAATTTTTTTCAGAACCGCTTATAGTACAAGAATTAGTAAAAGGATCGGTACTAAAGTCCACCAGGGCTTTGGCTTTCCCATGGACTTACAGCTCCAGTCTTTCTTAACCCTCCACACTAGATGGGGGTGAATATATAAATAATCAGTAGATCTATAAATAACATACAACACGTCTCATACATAATTTATTACTATTTTTCGGCAAGTCCTAAGAGAACAGAAATGCCAGTAAAAATGATTTTTGAAACTATGCAGTTTGTTACTTAAAACGTTCTACGTCACCGTACAGCGCTACTGGTGGCGGCGGCGGTGGTGGGGAATGTAAAAATCTACGCAAAGGTCACAAGTTTATCCACAACAAAATCCAATTGGAACGTCGGAATCTTTCTTCTGGTCAGTATGTATGATTACCAGTCTGAGCAGAGGGCGGTAGGGGATGAAACACAGCCAGCTGTCTCTGTAGGGCGCACGGAACGGGCCTGCTATCCCACAGAGCTAGTCGCCAAACTGAAATCGTTACTCGACTATCCGCGGGGAACATCGAGATATACAATCGCCTCAGGTCACAATCTGACAAATTTCGCTCTAAACCTGAAGACCAGGACATCTAAACACTCCAAAGAGAAGATGATATCGGACCATACCTTTAAGGAATACTATCTCGCCCATTACGTAACATATGTTTATTACCGTATTCACAAGAGCTCATTGTTGGGCCTTGTCGTCGTCAGGTTGTATCCAGTCCAATGCTTTCCGTCCTCCAATAACAGTTTATTATATATACACAAAATATAGAATACTCCAATTTGTCCGTGGGAACACAACAAAATCACAAAAACTAACAACTGACTCGATGATGTAAAGCATCACTTGAAGAATTTTAATCTTGTTTTATACTATAACTTTTGTTTTATATAGTCTAATTTACTGTACTTTTACGCCAAGTATTTTAATATAATTAATATTATTGTATCCAATTTTAGTAGTACTGCAGCTCAGTGGTGTATATATGTTGACCATGTATTTATCTGATGATGGCTTTTGGTCGCCGAAACATGTAGCAGAGATAAACTAGGCACTAACCTTAATATAGTTGTGTTGTGACGGTTTTAATAAAGAAATTATATATTATAACACAACAGAATGCATGAAATGAAAAACAATACAGGCTGTTTTCTGCGTGGTCAGTGCAGAAACTATATAACGACAGTTACAGACAGAACAAATGTCAGTATTTGAGAGTAACTGGGAGTGTGTGAGAGTGCTTAAGTGACAGTGAAAGATTTCTCGATGGAAGATAGTCACGGAAAGTTCGTCGTGAGAAGATTAACATGGAGTGATGATGAATTATGTAAATCAGCAAGAGCGTCAAAGATAATTGTAGTTACGACTTGTAGNATATTTTTTCTTCTACCCTGAAGATGGAGGCGATACGTTCCTCCGAAACGTCGGTTAACACCACATATACACGGTGCAAAATCCCAGAAGACTGCTTTCTTCGACTTGTAGGTTGTTAATAAAACCAAACAATCCGAACGGCGCCTCAATCGCCCAAACACGTTACAATACTTAAGTGGGAACAGAGGACTTAAGTTATTCTACTATCTCTTACTTTATACACGACGTTCCAGTTTAAACAGTATAAATTACAGAACACAAACTTTACTGCAAAATCGCTAATTCCAACATTCTGTAAAGCCGTTTAAATAATATACTGATTCATTTATAACAAACATTACATTCCTGGGCCAATATTTTTAGATTAAATGACCAGTGTTCGATGCCAATAAAAAACCGCATCTTGAGGTCTGCCACTAAGATTAGTAGTGTTCCTAAAAAACACGTACGTTCACGATCATTTCATCCAGCCTGAAATATACTCTGATGTATATCGAGTAAGGTTAAATGGATGCGTCAGCTAACGAAGGCCACGAACTCTGAAGCTGGTTATTTGGGAACAAAAATGTTCGAAATGTTAAGACGCTGATTTTCCCTATTAAAAACAGAACCAAAACATAAAAACTGTTTTAGAACCAGTCACTAGAATCAGTACAATTTTTTTAGTTAACTAATATCTAACTAGCTAACCAACCAACCAATTCCAAGAGACAGAGTCCTTCTTGAGAAGAGAATATTCGCTCAGATGGTCAATAACTTATCTGTTTTTATGGAAACCGAAGGTTCATTACCGCATTCATAACAGTCCACGAATGGGCCCCGTCCTGAGTCATTTAAATCCAATTCACACCCTCACTGCTTATCTCACGTACGTTGTACAGTGGGTTAAATTGTGTATTTGTCCACGTAATTAATACGCCTCATGCAAAATACTGTCGTTATACAAATGTGTCGCAACGGAAATGCCATTTGTAGGTGAGAGGAAGACTAGAAGAAACCCCCAAAAAAGAAAACCATAATTAAACGTATTAGGGTAACCTATTAACTCGAAGTTCTTAATAAACTTACGTATGTAACTGAACTCAGTCATACCATTTAATGTTTCCTAACTGGATAACATGACACTACACATTTCGGGGGTTGTCTTTGAAAGGCGGCTTCCACGAGCAATGTGAAAAAAAAAAATCGCCATTAACCCGTAAGGTAATACGTAAACATTGTCGAGAGACGTGAAGTTGACCATGAGGGTAATCATTCCGCCATGAAGAAGTAAGATTCCTCCCCACATGCAGGATGACATGGCCGCAGAGCCGTTCTTGTCGTGGTGACAAAGAGAAGCAACCCTGATTGAAACGAGAATCGAACCCAGGTTGTACATCTTACAAGCAGCCACTTTTCTGAGGCATCCTGACTCATAATTCTCCGCCAAGAATTGGAAACATCGCATTAGGTACCAGCCGTTTGCGCGACCTCTTTAGAACCAGGTGCCTTCCAGATGCAAGGCATACGGTCTTTCCCCGTTGCCCTACAGGGGGTTAGCGAACCTATTCCACGTCCCTATACATATGACTCAGCGGTGTGGTACCCATTAGCCAAGTTCCGCCGGAATCAGCAATGCACTACAAACATCAGGTACCTTCGGGGTATTTAATATTGTGGCGTATAGACACGTTGCTAGGAAAAGACATCGAAACAAACAGCGAGACAACAGCCGTTCTCATGCAACGGCACGGTAAACACGCCTCCACAACAGAGTCACTGTTGGAAACGGTGTTATGCAACCAGTTATTTGGCAACTTCAACAGTTGGACTAGAACAATGGAAACTGGGATGTTTTCTATGTGGTCTGTGCCGAGAAATTATCTTGAAGAGACATGGGGCGACCTAGTGAATTGAAAGTCAGCCTGTGAACAGAAGACTCGGAGGTTTGGTGTGAAATGGTCGCCAGCCTGGCAGTTGTCAGTTGTCGGTTGAGAGTTGAGTTCTGCACGGGAGGCTGTAAAGACAGAACCTGAGAGCATGAAGCTGAAGAATATCCACTGTTAGAAGCCGTTGTCAGGGAATGGCTGGTGAAGAGACAGCAGGCTGGAAAAAAGCTTAGTTCGTGTTGTGGTGATATGTAAAGTGTGCAGATTAGTGATGGGGTTGTAATTACTTGAAGTTCAGAGTGGTGTGTATAAGTGGTGAATAAATCCATTCACCGATCAATACCTGTCTAGTCACATACCTTAAATCGTGACAATATGTTACTTCGATGTCCCCTACTTGGGTATGTTAACATTTAGACAGGCAGGGATTCTGAACGAGCCCTACGACAGAATTACAGCACTCCTTGTTAACCTCTCTCGTAAAAGTGTTTACTGTATGTTTCCTTAATTTGATTTACTCAGCTCCGTCCTCACTCCGTGTATGGCGAGTGGAGTTTGTGGCTGCTCTATGAGATGACGGTATCTTAATTAGTAAGGTTAAATGGATGCGTCAGCTAACGAAGGCCATTATCGGTAATAACGCCATCTCTTTCTCCTCGACCCAACTACGCCGGGGTAAATATAACAGACTGCATTTCGCTTAGGTGACGGATTTTAACTATCCTCAATCTACAGTCACAGTCAGTATACGCATTCTGCCTGAAACTGTGAAGATTAAGAAAACTAAGGTTTTACCTTCTGTTTTGCATGAGTGAGAATCTTACTCCCTATTATTGAGGGAATGACAGAGTAGGCTGGTGCAGCGGCAATATTTCTGACTTCTATTAGCGGGTAATTAACCTGAATCTCTGATAGGACATGACTATCCTGAATACGGGTTTTCGTGGATTCCCTCAGCTCCTTCCAAGCAGCTGGGAAGAGTATACTTTAGGTCACGGCCGCTTCTTTCAAAATCCCTTACAATTCGTTATTCACCGATCATACCATCATTTGATAGTCTGAATCATTCATTTCCGACCTTCTGACATGATGCCCCCCCCCCATCACCGGCTACACACCAGAATATTTCAACTGAATTTTATATCACAAACTGAGCTTCTGTGAAGACCTCGCGCTCTTCCCGGAGAGCATGACCTCCAGTTTGGGAACCACTGGCCCAGATACTGACAGAGTCGCAAATTATGCCACAAAAATGAAGGGAAAAATTCAGGTTGCGGCTGTCTTAGAAGAGGGTACTGAGGTGAATATTTAGACCAGAAAACAAGTAAGAGGACAGCGGAGGGGTGACCTTCATAATTGTCATTCTGCATCATATAAAGCAGACCGAATTACTCAGACTGTGATCGGCGAGGAATCTTACAAGCATGAAGAGTGTGAAGTGTGAAAGGAACAGAGAATTTTAGTCGTCAAACAAGATCAACCTACGCTTTGGTGGAAAGATAATATTAAGATAGATATTAAATAAACTGTGAGGGTGTGGGCTGAGTTCGTTTCAGTGTACAATGCTGCAACGTGCTGGGCGGATGGACTGAAATCAGGGGAACATATGTTGACGGAAAAATGCATTATCTACCCTTGATTTCAAACTATTTCAGGATAGGAAACACTGACGAGCTCTTGTGGATACGGTAATGTAATTTGTTGACAAACTGAGTAACTATGAGTTTTTCAAGAAGGGACGTAATTCATGGAAAGTTAACGTGAAAATTCGCTAGACGTACAGAATATTTCAACCTATAGCACTCTCGATTCGGGAGTCCTCACCTTGCATGTATAACAGCAATGCGACGAGAGTCCTCACTCAACCAGGATTCGATGTCCTTACAGACGCTACACAGCCGTTCAAGTGGGGGCGCCAGGTCTGCAGGCCAACCCAACTCTCTGACTCGCTCATGATGGCTCCGAGTCACCCGTCGGGGCTCGGACAAGTTGAACACCTACACATGCAGAAGAACACTGGATCATAACGGGAAACTTATTTTCCCAAATCCACACAATATCACAGAGAATGAGTAGAACACATGAAATTTATCCGGGTGCCGGGATAGCTCAGAAAGTATAGCGACGAGTTCCGGGCAGGACGGCCGGGCTTCCATTTCCGGCATGGGATTATTTCCCTGGACGTACAGCGCCTGAGGGAAGAAGCAGACCACTCACCTCCCAAGTATAGTGAAGTTACTCCCCCATACGTCTTCATGGTGTCGAGCTTAATTAGGTAAGCACAAGAGCAACTTTACCCTTACCTTTTTTACCTTTCCATTTCGATGTTTTTTAAATGGGGTGAGACTGAGTCCAATTGGTACGTCTGCCACAAACTGGCCTATGTACCAGGTCCGAATGATAGTTGATGAATGTGGAGCAGTCGTTGGAATGAGAATTGGCAAGGGAAACCTAAGTACTCGAAGAATACCTGCCCCAGTGCCACTTTGTGCTGACATGGGGTCGAACACGGACCGCCGAGGTGGGAAGCCGACGATTAAGCGCCTGAGCTATGGCATGGTCGTTCATTTTGAGTTAAGGGCCTTCTTTTATCTCTATATTTGTATTACTTAAAATACACTAGGCCCTGGGGTTTACTCAGCCTCTAACAGAAATGAGTACCAGGAATTAATTAAATAATTTTCCTGCGGAGTAAAGCGCGGCCGGTGGGTAAGGCTGACACCCTTACCGCCATCTTTGAGCCCATTGTCTAGATAATGTGGGAGCCTCAACGTCTCACAACCCTATGGGCCTTCACGGCCTGTTACAGGGAGAGCTTTACTTTTTTACTTTTTTTTACACAAACACTGAAGACGGAACTGCGAAAGACGATAGCGAAGGTTTCATTTGACAACTTATTTACACCTCAAGAGAAAAGCGGCTGTAATACATCTAGGCTGGACATCATTTTAACGTGTAAAGAATTAAAATGGAAACAAGACATAAAAGTGAAGAAAGCAGTCTTCTGGGATTTGGCACCGTGTATATGTGGTGTTAACCGACGTTTCGGAGGAACGTATCGCCTCCATCTTCAGGGTAGAAGAAAAAATATAAGAAATCTGCAAAGCGAAGAGACCGTGAGAACCGGTAAAAGCAGACTGCTTCGCTTTGCAGATTTCTTATATTTTTTCTTCTACCCTGAAGATGGAGGCGATACGTTCCTCCGAAACGTCGGTTAACACCACATATACACGGTGCCAAATCCCAGAAGACTGCTTTCTTCATAGTCACCGCCGTGAAAGCCTCAAATCTTACAAGACATAAAAGTCTTATTAAATTTAACTTGACACAATCAGCACAGGTTCTGTGAGTACCTTTCACAAATATAAAGGCCAAAAGTCCATAGCGTAATATTTTTGCATGTTCCGTGCCCAGCATCGAACTTACAACCTCGGCTGGAAGTGCACTTAATATATGCCGGAACTTCCTGCCAGCGGCATGGACATACCGCGTACTTGAAGTAACCATGTACGGTTAGTAGCGCACTGACCGCAATACGCGGGCGCTAGAGAAGTTGCCTATATACTACGGCGCGAATTCATGCCGTTCTTTATCGGCTGCTGTAACTAATTCAGACCATGCCGACTTATGTAAAATCGTTTAGTAACTTTCTATAAAACCAAATTAAACACTAGATGGTGCATATGAAGCTGATAATATTTTTAAATTATTGTAACCTCGTACTAAAACGTCTGTGAACAAACAAACATTTGAGATTTTCACGCGGTGAGTGTTCAGGCTGGTCTCTGACATTAAGGGAGGAACATAGACTGAGGGTATTTGAGAACAGGATGTTCAGGAGAATATTTGGACCGAAGAGAGATGAAATGACAGGAGGTTGGAGAAAACTGCATAATGAGGAGCTTCATAACTTGTACTCTTCTCCAAGTCTAATTAGAATGATCAAGTCAAAGAGGATGAGGTGGGCAGGGCATGTAGCACGAATGGGGGAGAGGAGGAATGCGTATAGGATATTGGTGGGAAAGCCAGAAGGAAAGAGACCACAGGAAAGACCAAGGCGTAGGTGGGTGGACAATATTAGAATGGATCTTAGAGAGATATGATGGGATGGTATGGATTGGATAGATCTGGCTCAGGATAGGGACCAGTGAATGGCTTTTGTGAACACGGTAATGAACCTTCGGGTTCGATAAAATGCTGGGAAATTGAGTAGCTGCAGAATTGGCGGCTCCTCCAGAAGGGCTCAGTTCCATGAGTAAGTAAGTAAGAGTGTTCAGGCTACAGAGTGTCACGACACATAGAAGCTGCGTGAGCGTTCTACAAGAATTTGCTTGCTGCTTTCAGTTGCCAGTGGCTGGTTTCTGTAAACATGGTACTGAACCAGTGGTTTCCACATTATGCAGGGAATTTTTTGAGCTAATATAAGTGACTCAGGATAGGCTCTACTTTATTAATATCGATGAAATTAAATCAATCAGAAACTACAAATGTGGAATAGACCCAGGGTATGGGGTTAATGTCACGTTCTCTGAGAATCTGAAATACTGCTCTGCGTTAACCCTACACAGCATGGTATCACGGGCCATCTTTTCTTACAGGATAAGGAACTTAGGCTAGGTGGGTGTGTAACTTACAATGCAAGAGTAAACAGGCAACGTAAATTCGTTCCTGTACTTAAGAAATTAAGCACTACACCATGAAGACTTATGGGGGAGTGGAATTGTAGCTCCACCATTCTTGACCTTGGCACTAGATGGAGGTAAATGATGAGTTTCACAGCCTGGCCGTTTTACCCCATAGGAAAGAGCCCCTGTACCCATTTGATAGGAGACAGGGTGGGCTCCAGAGCTGGTCTAGACACTGTGGAATAGAAAAAAATGCTTTGACTCTGCGGGTAATCAAACCAGTTAAGTCCAGTGTGGCAGAATCTATAGGCGTGACGTCATGCGAATATTCCCTTTAACCATTCTCCGTAGTCTGAAAAAAAAAAGGTCGGCTTATAACGATGTTTCGCAGGCTGACCCTACATCCGTCTTCAGGAATGATGCTGTGAAAAGTGCGTTACATAAATCTAGTCCATAAGCTAAGTCGGTATACTGGCTAGGTTACAGGAGCGACGATCGAAGAACGAGAGTTCGATTCCCGGCAGCGATTAAATTTTTCTCTTCACTCTGAGCCCACTCACCCTCCTATAAAATCAGTATTGAAGTAGCATTCCTGCTTCGTCAGCGGGAGCTCCCGGGTCAAAATATCGGCTCCAAAACGGCAGGTTATTTGAACTTTCTCTTGGTTTTCCTCAAATCCTTCAGGGTAATTCCTGGAGTAAACCATAAATAAGGGCCATGACTGTGAAGAAAGCAGTCTTCTTGGATGTGGCGACGTGTAGGTAGTGTTAACCGATATTTCGGAGGAATGTATCGCCTCCATCTTCATGGTAGAAGACAAGAAGAAATCCGCGAGCGAACCAGCGTGAGCAGGTGCAACAGACTGAGTCCAGTCGGGTTTACTCAACTTCTTTTTGTCTTCTACCCTGAAAATGGAGGCGATACGTTCCTCAGAAACGTCGGTTAACACAATATCTACACGGCGCAACATCCTAGAAGACTATTTTCTTCATAGTCACCGCCGTGAAAACTTCCAATCTTACAAGGCCCATGACCTTTTTCTTTCTTCTTTCCCCCCCCCCCGCGCCAATTTATTTCTTATTCAAACATTCGATGATATGCATACACGGTTTCAGCGATAGTCAAAGTAAATAAAATATTCTCGGCCACTTCCCCACTCACACAAACTCGCCGGGCAAGAAACCCCAGTTAAATAAACTAAGGAACCAGACAGACTGTGTCATCTCAGACCCAGACACAATCTCCAAAAACTGTAAACTTATCTAAACAATGGACAATGCCTAGACTCCTGTATCAGTGACGGGCATTTATAACCCCCTTACGTTTACATTAAGGCAACAGAGACTTACCATGTAGTTGTTACCGTGCTTGGTGTGCAACATGTGGGCCGCCTTCTGCTGCCCCTGTCGGTACGCCACGGGACTCACATCTCCTGGTACCCACAGCGCGATTATCCGTTCCGTCACATAACTCAGATCCATTGCCTCACCCCGGTAACGAGGTGACCTGCCCGCCACGCCACCACTCGTCACCCGGGGCTGTGACGTCAGCGTCGCCGGCTGCAAACATAAAATATGATTAACACACGTCTCAGTAGGACGGCGGCGATATGTTGCTCCGAAACGTCGGAGTCTCACAGAACTAGACAGCATTACTATTTAGAAAACCAGCTTTTCTCAGTCACCGCAATGAGAAACTCAAATCCGAAAGACAATGTAATCCGTTACTAGTATGAATCCATAAATCAATAGACTGAAAATACTCAATTCTTCTTCAACTATTCGTCACACGTCAATCAATTCCTTGTTATGTGTCACTCAGAGATCGTAAAGGTGGAAAGCATGACGAGAAAATTACACTTTATGGCGTATTTGATTACTCTCTCAGATCACTTGAAATTTTAATTATTAGTGTTTCTAGTTTAAAAATAAAAAAACAATAATTATCTACACTCGCATCATTTAGTCGTGACCGCTCGACTGCGCATAAAGGCACGTCCACATTACTCGTGTTCGTGCGTTAAGGTGGGAATACACGAGCGCGCCGCGGCTGTAACGCGGCATTACAAGTGATGCGCGGAGTGATTTGGTGCACCTCGAACAAGCGACGCGCACGCAACGAACCATCTGAACGGGGCGCGCAAGCCGCGAGCACCTCAGTTCCATTCTGTCTTCGCCGTCCACACGACCATGGAAGACGAGGAAGCTTTGCTTGCCTGCAGTGGTGCTGCGGTAGTTATAGCACAGTACAGGGAATGATTTGCATGCCTCTATGAGCCCCAAAATATCTTCTTCTGACCACTCCATGTTTGAGGCGTGCGCGCTTCACGAGACAAATGGCAACCGAACCCGACCACACTGCGGCAACAAATCCCTTTGTGTTCGTCAGAAAAACCGACAGGAACCGGATCGCTGCGCGGCATTTGAGGCGTGCGCTGCGCGTGTTCAAAGTCACGTACACACGAGCGAATAAGTCGCGCATCCCGTTCGATCTATGTTGCATTACAGCAGCGGCGCGCTCATGTATTCCCATCTTTAGAAGCTTAGTGCTGCCGGAAAAGTCAGGATCTGGAGCTGATATCTGTTGTGAAGAAATGCGAAGGCTCTGTATGCAAACCAGTTTGGGCGTCCACTTTGTTAGCTCCAGATCCTGATTTTCCGGCAGCAGTAAGCTTCTGACGCACGAGCACGAGTAATGTGGACGGGCCTTAAACGTGTTTCAAGAGGAATCGTAAAGCGGCAGTGTCTTTAAGGACCAGCCAAACAACTTCACTCCCTCAGAAGCTATTGCTCTACGAACCCACATGCCCCTTCACACCTCAATTTCTGGCACGGAATTAGACAAAATTCAGCGCGCATTCAGGTCACACCAAAGTATCGGTGTAGAATAGTAGACAGATACAGTTTTATGTCTTCTAGGGCATAAAGATCATTCTCTGCATCATAAATGAGTCTCAGATTCAATTCTAACTGCTTACAGCCGTTGTAACTAAGTGTCTCTACAGTACTTTGAACGCAATGGTCACGACGTATGAGACGTGTATGCACTGAAACCAGGAGACCGTGAACTTGTCTCTGCGTTTCTCTGTGCAAACAGAGTGCTTCTGTCGTCCTGAGCTCCCTTCTCAGAAACCCAGCCGAGTAGTGAATGGTGTTTAGAAAATTCTAAGATTAGAAGAGGTCAAGGCTCGAATCGCGTTGCAGAGCCAAGAAAAATACGAAGAATAAAAACGGCATTTCAAAGAAATAACTGAAACTCGTTTAATTTTAAAATACTGATCCAAGGGATGACGTAGTGCGAAAATAATCTGAAGTCAATCTTTAAACCTCACGTGAAGAACCAGGGCTTTAGGAACGGGAAGTTAGTATCACAAACGTGGCTGTATTGTCTCTACAATTAGCGTGGAGGAAAAGTAACCACATGACATCAATAATCTACCTAAGAAGGTACAGACTACGTTTCACATGACAAAAACGAAATGCCTGACTAACATTGTCGGGGCAGTATATAAATTCAGTATGCAGACATACGTTGAAGATGATTACAGTGGCGCGCGGTCCCAAGGCTCGCTCGAACGCTGGGATGTCTCTGTATGCGTTTATGTTGATCTGTGTGTAGGTAGCGGCCTTGTGACGGGCTGATCACCCGTCGAAGGAGCCCTATCGACTGTGTACAGGATTAAGAAACTGAAAAAGCCGCGAACGTCCACCGAAGGACTGTAGAGCCATAGATAGGCATACATGGATTTCTAATGAAAGGATTTTGCTTCTTGTGACAATTTAAAAGTTCGTTCATGCACTACAGCAGGGATTTTTTTTTATTGCTAGTGGGGTGGGACTAAGTCCCTTGTACTTCGGCCACTTCTGGCCTATTGTACCTGCCCCAGATGATAGGTGAGGGCGATTGTGGAGCAATTGGTGGAATGAAGATTCGCAGGGGAAACCGAAGCACCCGGAGAAACCCTGCCCCAGCGCCACTTTGTCCACCACAAATCCCACTTGACCAGACCCGGGATCGAACCCGGGCCGCCGCGGTGGGAAGCCAGCGACTAACCCCTTGAGCTATGGCGCGGCCTACAGCAGGGATACTCAAAACTCCGTAATACCGTGAATTCCTCAAAACAATATTTAAGTGACGCATACCATCACTGCCGTCAGTAAAAAATGCAGTTATACAGTATTTTTGGTCTTCATAGGCTAATCAAATTTCGAAGTTAACTTCATACACTGACGTGTCTCATTAATTTGCTGTTGATCACGATGTCGACTCAAACATCGGATGGCATCCTCCAAATCCTTTGGCTTTGTTTGTTCGAACCAAACTGCCACAACTTCACAATGAAGATCCATTTATTATTATTATTATTATTATTATTATTATTATTATTATTGTTGTTATTATTATTATTATTATTATTATTATTATTATTATTATTGCCTTGTAACAGGATACGGGATAGCTCAGTCGGTACAGAGACGGGGTGCGGGCTGGACGGTCGGCTTTCGATTTCCGGCATAGATAAGAAATTTTTCTCTTCTCCTTAGCGTCAAGACCAGTTCTGGGGCTCAGAGAGCCTCCTATCCGTGAACTCGTCCTCTAGGGGTAAAACGGCCGGGGCGTGAAGACGACCACTCACCTTTATTTAGTGCCAAGGACAAGAATTGTGGAGCGATACCTCCACTGCCCCATACGTCTCCATGGCGTGGCGCTTAATTACGCACAGGGATAGCTTTACCCCTATCCTTTATTGCCTTGTAATACTTATATATGCCCAACACAGTGACCGCCTTCGCCCGCTCGAACACTGGGACCATGGGTTTGAATCTTACTCGAGGAACGGATGTTTGTCTACGTTGATTCTGTGTTTCTGTTGTCCTGTATAGGTAGCGGCCGTGCGACGGGCTGATCACCCGTCCAAGGAGTCCTACCGACTGTCTAAGATTAAGAAACTGAAGTGAAACGAAGGGTTCCATGGATGCCCTATGCATCAAGTGGGAGCAGCAGGAATATGAATGAATGAATGAATGAATGAATGAATGAATATGGAAACGTTTCCTGTCTATAACACGGCAATAACTTCTTCCTGGGATTTTAATCGGTATTTAAAAAACTGATTTGAAATTACGAGTATGTGCCTAGACAGGAATTCCTTTCTCTTACAATAAAGATTTATTTCGTCAATAACATTATGGGGGGGGGGCGTATTTTCAACTAGCTTCTGTAAAGAAACAGCAGCAGTTGAAGAAATGTACAAGGCCCATAAGTCTCTCTCATGAAATTCTTTATTTTTACAGAAGACCAGTACGTTGGAATAACCACCGGCAAGCAGTAGTTGACAGTCGGGAAATTAAACATGGCAGACATCTAAAGTACACGACTGAGATACTTGGCAGTGTTTAATTGTGAGATAGAAGTGGAGGGGAGAAGAGCGACACATAAGCAACAGAATTCCGTCCAACTACAGCCCGACTTCAATTAGTTCGACCTCTACTGGACCATAATTATCGTGTGCATGCACTGTTCGGTATGTGGATTACGGACTGAGGCTTGCTCTTAACGAAGCCGGCCAAGCTTACTAGACATACACACTGATCTCTGCTTCCTGGCTGTGTGTAAAACTACGCAGTCAGCTTGAAAACGACTATGAACTGATCTACAACCTCTGACATTTCCGAAAGAAATACAGTATTCCTAACACGTCATCTTTATATAAGATTTAGAACAATCGCATAGATTTTGGATATGAGTCAAATTCATGAAGTCTGTCTAATCTATATTATTATTATTATTATTATTATTATTGGAGGGGGTCGGTTTCCCCATGCACCGCGACCAGTGGTCTATTGTACGTCCCAGTGATATTCTACCAATCTCTATACCCTACCGGTATTGGTGCGTGCCATCAGTCCCGACTCAGCCAGCGAGTTCGGCCTCTACTGGCTCAGTGGTATCTAGATGCTTCCCCCCTCCACCAGAGGCGTTAGAGACTATTATTGGGCGGGAAATGTCCTTACAAATTTGGCTCAGAGGTCTCCTTGAGACATGAGGTTCCTTTACGTGCCGTAAAGCTACGACACGGGACCCACGGCTTAAAGTCCCTCCCGGAGGGCTTGTTCCCTGAATTTTTCCGCCCTTAAAAATTCCACGACCTCCGCCGGGTTTGAACCCGCGTACCTTGAGTCATGAGGTGGGAACGTTACCCCTAGACTACGGCGGCCGCTTTCTAATCTATAAATCTTACAACATAATTAGCTTGCCCCTTGAAGTGTTAAATTAATCTGACTAATATTTAAGCATTCAGCTCGTACCTAACGAACACGTCCGTGCAGCGATAACATTCTGTACTTGTTTGCATTCTGGAGAAACTAGGTTCGAATTTCGGCTAAGTGCTTCGTGATGTTCCACAGTCCCTAAAGCTAAATTCCGGAATAGTAAATAAGATCTAAAGGTTTGTGACGGTGGTACATTAGTACAAATATTATGTTTCTGGACATTATCCATCGTCTTGCCTTTATCTTAAAACACTGTCCTGTTTATTTTTCAAAATACAACGTTTCGGAGACTGGATTTTGTCTCCGTCTTCAGATAAAACCTACTCAGTTGGGCTCAGTCGATAGACCCAGTCCCTATCTCCGGAGACAGGGACCTGAAGACGGGAGACAGAATCGTCTCCGAAACGTTATGTTTTGAAATATAAACAGGACTGTGTTTCAGATATAAATAGGACGGTGGATAATGTCCCGAAATATAGTACGTACCGGCATAGTACCTCAATTAGGTCAACGATCGCTTTCTTCCAAATCCATTTATGTCATGACCTTCGAGTGCCCAGTCAGTGACACTGAATGTTTAATAGTATAGTGCGTTTTCTTTTTGGGACGTGGGGATTCCGACGTAAATGTGGGTCCCTCTTCCTACCAATTCGGACAGACCCATTAAGTCTAAATTCGTTGCGAATGAAGGCTATACGCAATCGTCACCACACACACATTATTAAGAATGCTACCATCTTCACGGTCCTGACACCACTACAAGTAATGCCACGATGACAGCCTACCTAATGCGTCCTCCAGTCCTGCAAGAGGCACCTCTATATACCCATTATTAAAACTAAGAAGTTCTGGGAAGAAATGATCTCTTACTTTCCTTTAAGATGAGACAGACCGCATGCAAAACACCGTCTCCAACAATTCTTCGCTGCCGTGAGAACGTCTTTAACGAGTTGTTACCTAGTAATGAGAGGGGGATTCACAGACTCTCTTTTGATATGACACAGAGAGCACAGAAAATGACGCGTCCAACAATTCTTTTATTGTTGCGTGTATTCGTTGCCGCGGGAACGTGTTTACCGAGCCGTTAACTAGCAATGAAAGGGGAGATACTGTACAGTTTACCGAGACATCGCCTAGCAACGATAGAAGGGATACACAAGTAGACACACAGACTGATGGGAGGGACTTATGAAGTAGACCGCTGAGATACGTAATGTCCCACGCTTCATAACACTGGTTCAGCCAATCAGAAGTGATGGGAGGGGGTAATTCACCAGCACTTTAAAAGTTGATGTGGGGGGGGGATTCACATACACACAGACAGCATGGTGATCTCCATAAGCCTAGTCTTTATTTTTTCAATATAAGGAAAGGAGACTTCATTCGCTTAATGGAGGGGGGGAGTCCAGCTGGGTCCACTCGGTACGTCGGCCACTGATTGGCCTATTGTACCTGCCCCATGAGATTATGATGATGGGGAATTTGGTGGAATGAAGATTGGCAGGATAAATCGAAATACTGAGAGAAGAACAGCCCCAGCGACACTTTGACCACAAATCCCACTTGACTAGACCCGGGATCGAACCCGGGCCGCCGCGGTGGGAAGCCAGCGACTAACCGCTTGAGCTACGGCGGGGCCCAGGGAGACTAACAAAATAGACATTTGCTTTATCTCGGAGCCAAAATCAAATACAGAATAAAAAAATCCTGTCTAACTGAACAGCAGTGAGGACTCTACCTAGAAACACACGTGCACGGTAGTTGCTTTGAAAAGAAAAGAAAACAGTGATTCCCCTCATTAGGTATTCCCCCCCACCCACCCGCCTGTCGCTTCACAAGGAGAAATGAATTAATCTCCTAGTTTGCATCATTACATCAGAGCTCAAAAGCTGGCAGGACGCAGTGATGATCTCACACGTTATATGCAGTCTGAGGCCATAAATAACCTAAGGCAGGACGACCTTTAAACCTCATTTTTCTCTTCAAATTGCAATTCTTTATAGTACGGATTATTTTCCGTAGGAAACAAATGTGGAGAAGTGTTCCCCCCTTACTCCGAGTAAGCCTCAACATACTTGCTTATTTTCCAGGTGCGTTCTCTGAAATTTTTATAATTTATATCTCGTTGTCCTTGATGTTCTAATATTGAAAAGAAACTTGTTATCACAGATATACGTGGTAGGGTCATTAAGTTCGTGGAATGTGGTTTTATCGCATCATATTACAAGGTATTCACATACACTTACGCAGATCCACATCGGCCCTCAAAGTAGTTACCGTTGGCCGCTATGCAAGTCTGCCAACGCTGATATAGCTGCCGAAAACATTGCTGAAACATATTGGCAGGAAATTCCCGTACGACGCTTTCGGCCATTCCATGAACTTATTACCCTACACACACACACATACACTGTGTAGCTAGTCACACTGCACATGTCACGCTGCATAATTATACAATATTTTTCTTTATATTTATTCAAATATATGCATTATACAAAATATTTCAAATAGAAAATATGAATCATAATGGGGGTCTATATTTTATGATATTATCCTATGTTTCGTAGAATGACTCAGTGACGAAGAGTCGGTTTATGCACAATTTAAAACAATATATACTGGACTAACACAGACGAACATCAGTTCGCAAAGATATTTGTTATTTTTAAGCCCTAATGCAGTACTTAGCCGGTCACGATAGTCGAGCGGTCTAAGGCATGTACTGTCTTCGCTCGCTTGGAAACCAGGATCGTGGGTTCGAATCCCACTCAGGGCACGAATGTTTAGTTTGTGTACAAGTAGAGGCCTTGCGACGAGCTGATCACCCGCCCAAGGAGTCCTACCGTTTGTGTAAGATCTAGAAAAACCGAAGTGAACGGAGAAGTTCATGGAGGTAGGCCTAGGCCCACTGGGGCTGTAGTGCCTGGAGAAAAAATGTAGCACTTAATCGCAATCCGTCGAGTAATTTCGAAGCTTAAATACGAGTATGCAGAGTAAATGAAGGGTAGAGAGATACGCCATCATTAGTCCTTCATTGTATTAACTCTTCTCTTCCTTACATTTATATCGTCTTTCTTTCGCAGTGTTCGATATGGGGACTATATATACAAACCCTACAGTATACCTAACCGCAATCTTCTTTTATTAGTGCACTTTCCTTCTACAATGTTTGGTGACATTTTCCATTTCGGTGCGGTCACAATGAGAACTTTATAAAACGCTCCAATCACCTTCGCCGTCTCTCTCTCTCTCTCTCCACATATAACTTCAGAATGGCTAAAAAAATCTTCACGAAATTCGATAAATATTCCAGTTTTGTTTAAAATCGGTTAACAAAAATGGATACTTCGCATGAAGACTTAACACAAGATTGCGCGTATATATCGGACATCATTCTCTATATAAATGTCGAAAAAAAAAGTATTTCGAGCCAAAGCTGCAGAGGAAAGTGAAGCATACAGTTTATGCGCAAACCAATTTTCCCGTAAACATTTCGGTTTCCGACATAACTGTACAAATGACAGCGAACGCGCCAGGCATGTGTACACTTCCTTCCTTGTTTCATTTGTTTCTTCCGTCTCCTCCTTTCTGTTCCGAGTGTGGGAATGCGTATTTATGCCACGAAGTCACCGTGTGCAGTATTTCCCGTTCCCTGACGTGCGGGAGCTTCTTCTCCCTAGGAACGGGGGCAGGAAATGCTAATATGCGACGAGAGTGGTCATTTCCTTACTTGCTGTGCATCATCCTACAGTAGATGACAGATATAGCTTTACTTCCGCGAAGAAACAAACTTATCGCACTCAAACTAACGTCACTGTACACGTATGACAGTTTCCGAAATGCAATGGTGTAGGACGCTGTCTGACACAGCCATGTTTCAAGAATGAAGTCGCCGGCCAAATTCCACGGTAAACAAACTGCTTTCTGAGTGAAGTATGGATGAGGGGTGGAGCGGCAGTTTCATCCACAAGAATTTATCTCGCTTCGTACCAACGTTAAAGTCTCTCAAACACAAAACACAAACTCCGTGGCCTGTAGTCAGCAAGCGAACTATATCGACCGAGCGGCCGCCGCTTGTCGGCGAAGTTAGTGCCAACTTTAGCGGATAGAGGGTGTCGCGTGGTCAGCGCAACAAATCCCCACGGCCGTTAATTTCGGTTTTTTAGACCGGAGCCGTTATTTCCTTGAAATTGCTCCTCAAGTATCAACACGAGGCTGAGAGGACCCCGTTCCAGACCCACTACTTCTCAGAAAACAATCTGGTAGCGCCGGGAATCGAAACCGGACCTCTGGATCTGTAGTCAGGAACTCTGACTATTAGACCACAGAGGCGGTCAAAAGCATCATTACTCTTCTTGAACACCAAAACTTATTTGACACCGATGCGGAAGTTGAACTTTATCTTCAACATTTTGACCTAGTAGGTTATCAGTAAAGTAAAAAGAAAGTATAGCTATCCCTGTAACAGTCCGTGAAGGCCCATAGGGTTGTGAGACGTTGAGGGTCCCACATTAACCAGACAATCGGCTCGAAGATGGCCGTAAGGTTGTCAGCCTTACGCGCTGGCCGCCCTTTACACCCCAGGAAAATTATTTAATTAATTCCTGGTACTAATTTCTGTTAGAGGCTGAGTCGACCCTAGGGCCATATTGCGGCTGGAAGGATTAGGTCAACTGAAAAAAATCCAATGACCCAGGACCTTCCGGCTTGTAGCATACCCCGCAACCAATTACGCTACCGCATGTCCCCCCCCCCCAGTAGGTTAACACAGAGTTAAACCATCTTTGTGGAAGGTAACAATTGGTAAGCGTGGCTGGGGAACTACTATCCTGGACAAATGCTTTCCGTGGTTTTCCTTCTTCCCTGTAGCAAGATAGTAATGAATTGCTTCTTCTTCACTCCTCCCATTCGTATCCTTATTCAAAGGAGCATAAAATCGATACATCGTTATGACTGGACTAAATCTAATTTGGAGATCTACGTAGAATGGGCCAACTCAGTCCGTACACCGACTGTCGGTAGTGGAAGGGATTTATCCATTCGCCACCGCATCCAGACCAGGCCTGGAGCCCATCCATCTTATCATCTAGTGGGTATCTTTCATCCCAATGATAAAGCGGTCGGACCGTGAAGCTGACCACACACTTCCACCTATCGCCAAAGTTAAGCATACCTGGATTTATAACTGCACTCTCTCACGCGTTTTCATTGTGTTGTGTTTGATGCAGCATGAGAAGTGCCTCCACAGAGCTTGGAGGAGAACTGCTACATATCTTCATCGATCGCCCACGAGAAATAAGCGCTTACTGAAAGGTCTCCGATGTTCGAAACTAAACAAATTCTGTAACCTAGTACAGAAAGGCCGAAGTCAGAACGGAACTTGGTGTCGATGTTGGGTGATCCGTCCGGGCTTTTCTACCGTTCTGACAACACAGAATATAAGGACCCCGACGAGATTCGAATCTGAAGTCAACCTACAGGCTGACACTTATCTGTCCTCATCCTCACCTGGAGCAGAATAATAAGAACACAATCGTACGTGGAGACACGACCCAATTGAAAAAGACACAAGAACTTCACGACGGAACCTGTAGGGCGGTAAAGACTAGCCACGGAAAGATGTTCCATTGATGACGGAGTAGGCGGGGATGTCTTCCCCTTCCCCTTCCCTCCTGCTGTTGTGTTCCCCTCCAGCCATCGGCCAAAATACCGGGCCAGCACAGAGCTTTTCAAGCGGTCAACGCTACGAATATCGAGTGAACGGAATGGCTAAGACGACTCGAGTGATATAGAGAAGTTATGCTGTGTGGGGAAGTGGAACAGCTTGAGAAGGAGAAGCGATACATGGGACTCCTTTCCGTGGCCTCTATATATATAAAGTGGGAAGTTATTACGAAAATTGCGGAGGCTAAGATTTTTCATGGGAATGTTGCTGGTAAGTCGGCAGTAACATCGATATGGAAATGAATCTTTAGAACATAACTTATTTCAATCATCCGTAACTTATTGCTTATAATAACTACAGTATGGGCGATTGCAGTGACCGCGTAGTTTAAGGCATGAAATGTCATCACCCGCTCAAACATTGGGATCGTGGGTTCGAAACGCACTCGAAGCACGGATTACGTCCTTTTTTTGTGTGTTGCTCTGCGTAGGCAGGGACCTTGCGGCGGGCTGATCCACTGTCCAATAAGCCTTAACAAATGTCTGTAAAATGTATAATTTAATAATTAATTCTGAACAGGAACAGGCCAGAATGCCCAATTCGTCAACGGAGAATAAGAATTAAACTATTAAAATGTTCCCTTCAAGGCCTCTGGAGACTTAATGAGAATCCAATAAACAGCTGTTAACTAGAACAAGAATAAAAAAGGTAATTCACCGATGTATACATATTTTTCATTTGCGTTCTTTGCCGTTTTGTGTATATTTGGTCTTGATTTTCATCAACTGCGGATGCAAATATGTCACGCGGTTCATGGCATTAAGCCGGGTATCGATTGCGCGCGGCTGCCTCGCAAAGTGGATACCACGTTGCCGCGCGTCGAGCCAGATCGCAGCGGTTCTTCGTCCCGCGGCAAAGGAATTTCAGTGTGCTGTGCTCTTTCAGTTGAGACGGTCTGAGAACTGTGGAATAGCGTCGATCAACAGCCGCACGCTGCCGCGCTTCGATACTGGATACAAACACGGTAAACAAACGAACGAGTTTGTCGCGCACGAACAGCTACGCGCGGCAGCCGCGCGCAATCGATACCAAGCCTTACATGAATCGCACTGCATGCGTCTTGGACATATGTTATATTTCGTTACATATGCACCAATGTATTTTTTCAAATAAAACTTTTAGATATTAAATACGACACACACATTTAGTTACTAAATGATTATTTGTACAGTCAGCAGTCTTCGGCAAATTGGATATCAATATATGATAAATATATATTTTAGTTATTTTAATATGAAGACGGCAAGGCATGCAGTGAACTAGTTTAACGTAAATCGAATAAGCACCTGAAGATGGCACTTTTGTGCCGAAACATGTAGTGCGAGAGAGAGGAGTGAGATAGATGAGTGTATGCACTGGAAGACGGTTGAAATAAATCATGGATAAAAGTCGATTTACGAAACAAAGTAGGGTTATATTCCACCAAAATAAAAATCGCCAGGCGGCTGTTGTCCACTCTCAATACCAAAATTAATCGAAATTCAGTTGTTTCCAAGAAGAAACAGACAGATATGAGACCCCTCCCTCCCCTTCAAGTGTTCACTTCGTGTACTTTGCGAACACGTAACTGGTCACTTACATGTCACGAAAGGCCGCGTCATAGCTCAAGCGGTTAGTCGCTGGCTTCCCACCGCGGCAGCCCGGGTTAAGTGGGATTTGTGGTGGACAAAGTGGGGCTGGAGCGGGTTTTCTCCGAGTACTTCGGTTTCCCTTGCCAATTTTCATTCCACCAAATTCTCCATCATCATAATCACAATACAATAGGCCAATCAGTGGCCGCCGTCCCGAGTGGACACAGTTGGACTCCACCACCCACTATGCGAATTAAAAAAAAATACATGTCACAAAACGTAAAAGAGATCAGACGAACTATGGATTGGCATTCTGTTGTGACTCAGTGAAAACATCTCCTTATTAATAAAAGTCATCCGCTATTTCCGGTGATGTTAACGCAGTTCTGTATATGGAAAACAGCTACAAATCATGCAGCTGTTACGTCAACAGTAACAACACTGACGTAACAAATTTCATGGCGATAACAGCTGGTAAATCATGTGACAATCATTCCAGTCGGTCGGCCGGCCGTATGTCCGGGAAGTGTTCCTACCAGATTCCCAACCTCACTGCCCCCTGCTTCGTTATTGAGGCTCTTTATTCTGAGACAACAGCGATCAGCGCAGAGCGTGCATTCGGACTTCACAGACACGAACAAACAAATGAAAGGCACGATACGCAGATAAACTGAGACAAGAGAAATGTACGTTCGCTCGCTCTGCGGTAATTATAAGCCTACAGATGTGAGGGGTTGCGCGCTCTGCCATGTTCCCATTCAGAACAAATCGTGAAATTATGAATCTTACAGACAGACAGCAGGACTGTTAGGAGCCCGTCGCAGGGCCGCTATCTACACAGGACAACACACAGATTAAACACAGACATTCGTGCCTCGAGTGGGATTCGATCTCATGATCCCATTGTTTGAGCAGGAGCGGGCATTTCGTGTCCTAGATCTCGCGCGGATACTGTGATCACCGGATACTGTCTTCAGCCGCTATAATACTAGAATCGTGCTTCGAGTCCCGCCAGGAGATCGGATGTGTGTTCCATCTTCAGGATGTTCAAGAGAATATTTTAGCGAAAGAAGAGTTTGGAGAAAACTGCGTAATGAGGAAATTCAGGGTCCGTACCCTTCGCCAGCGAAGTATATTATTAGGGCTGTCAAATGAAGGAGAATGTTATGGACATGTAGCATGAATGTAAAAAATGCGAGATGCATATAAAATTTTGGTTATAAAACCTGAATGGAAGATATTATGAAGACCTCGGTGTAAATAAGATAATATTAAAATGTATGTTAAAGAAATATGGTTGATGTGGACTGAATTCATCTGGCTCAGGATAGGGAACAGTGGCGCGTCTTGTGAACACGGTAATGAACGTTTGGGGAACTCAATAGGCGGGCACTTTTTTTTGTAACTGAACGTCTATTAGCTTCTCACAGCCTGTGATGGATTGACCCATCTCTCAACAGCAACTGTTTCACTGTCACGAACCGAAACAAACAGAGGTCAAAACCGCAAAAAAATTAAGAAATTATACATGGGCAAGTTATGAAGCACCCTTGGTACAGATAAAGCATTTTGGTTGGATAACATGATGGAAACAGTCAACTTGAGAGCCCTTGTTGCATATCAGAGGATTATATTAAAATATATATTTTGGGATATAAGCTATGACGCTATGTGCATTGGATTCAACTTGCTCTATACGAAGTATAGTGGCAGAACTTAGCTAACATGTCACGTGACGAAAATAACGTGTTCTAGTTCGGATGATTGGATTTATTAGCACGTTGGCTACAAGTTCTCTTAATTACAATTAATACAAAGCTACCGCTGATTTACACACTTTAAAGTCCACCGGTGCACACATACTAGGATTCTCAGTTTCCACTAGCCGTCTCATAGCAACGGATCTCAACACAGAAACTAGCACTTCAAATCACTATGAAGTCTTCTTGCTATTTCGTCTTCACTCATTCTGGAACCTCGGAACTAAACATTTTTCTGGACTCACTTCTCCGGCTTACGGCTGACTCGTAACTCGAAACTCATAACTGCCTCGAACGAATTCTCTCACTTACTCATATAGCCACAGGACATGGACCTACAGTACACGCATATCACGTGATCGCTATCAGCCAGTCTATTGGCGCGTCTGTCGGATATACAGAAAACACCTCTCGTGGTTTCTATCCACTGTTGTGTGACGCCACCGCGGACATGCAAAACACAGCTTCCTCTATTGTTGCGTGTCGGACCGTGTTTACAGAGCTGTTGTCTGGCAACGCGTTGATCGAATCCTTATAATACTTATCAATCGTCGAGTTCCATCGAGGGTTTCCTGGCCAGATAACTATTATATTAGCTTAGAGGGCATGAAACAAAAAAGACAGTGAAAAATGCTAAAAAGAGGCGTGATTTACTTTACTGCTTCTTTGAGTCTAGTTTTCAGCAATTTTGGGGCACATTTAGTTTTGTTTCGTTCTGATCTGGGTAATTTATATTTATATTAAATTGACTTGTATTTTTTTTCAGTTATTTGAATTCGTGGTATAATACTGTGACACTTGGAGCCATTTCTAGGCAATGCGCAAAATTTGCGCACGCAACAATAGGGTATTGCAAAGGTTTTTTCTATATGGTCCTTGCCATGCCCATTGCTAGGCAACGGGTGCCTAAACACATTCCTGCGACACCGAATGCTTCGGTTGCTATGCAACGCACTGCAAATACAACAATACAGGATGTTTTCTATGGGTCCACCTCGAGACTATATAAGTAGTCCAGTCGTAGAATGAGAACGGGAATGGGGCGAGTCCTCGACAGTCAAGGGCTCGGCTGAAGATTAACTGAGTTGTCGTAACTGATTGTGATTAAGATATATTGTTAAAGAAGTCGTCAATAAATTCATTTATCCAATCCAAACCCCCTTAATTTTAGTCACGGAGCCATAAACTCGTGACAATACCGCATTTTCGTTATCAAAAAGTGAAGTACCTGCCTTGGTGAAGTTTTCCCTCGTCTATTGTGAAAATTATTATGTATGCAGGCTTGTACATCCTAAGTTTATACTTGCGCGCAACACTTCAGACTTCAGAGTGAAGTTTTACTGCAAAGTTAGGCCTACAAAGCGCAGAGGATGAGCAGTATCGCGTGGAAAAGACATGAGATTAGGAATATACCTTTAATCGGTGAACACTGTTAACAGTATTACACGCAAAATTCTTCGAATGACCTTGAAGGATATATAATTTTGTGTCGCGTAAGTGAATACACACACAGCACTGTTTATTGACACAGATGTTCGCACTGGTCTTGTTTTCTCTCTCTAGCGGTACCATTAGCAGTTAACTCCATCTCCCCACACAGGCGACGCGACACGACACGACACATGTCGGGTACGCAAGAACACACAAAGAAATGTTGATGTTCCATTGTGTGAAACTTCAACAAAACCTACACGATCTCTGTCCGTCTGGTTTGCAAGAAACACAACATGGTTTTAGGTATTTCACTCTAAGAACTGGCATTTAGTATTCAAGCAACAAGAAAATTCGTGTGTGTGTGTGGACTGTGATGTCAGTTTGAGAGCCCATACATTATTACATCCACAAACAACCCGTCAGTGGACCACATCCTGAGCCAGATGAAGCCTTACAGAAGGCAGGTAATTAAATAGCAGTATATGTTTGATCGCTAAATGTACATTAACACATAAATAGTAAACAACAGCGCCGTGTTTCATTACGATATTTACAGTTTAAGACTACAACCTCACCTGTCGTTCCCAAATCTTCATATATCTACATAGCCTGTACTGATGACCACAAAATGGAGGCATCATACGTAGAACCTCCAGGTCATCAGGTTCAAACGAAAAAAGTTTTCGTGGTACGGCGTAAATTTCACACATTACGTCCGCAGCTAACTTCAATAATATTGCGGCTAAAGCAAAGAGGAGCTGTGCTGTGTAACAGTAACCTGTTCTAAAACACGAATATCACAACAAACTGCAAGGCCTGAATGCTGGGACACGTGTATCACGTCACAATTAAGTCATTCACTATTCTGGTAGAATGACGCGTAACAGTTCCTGTTTAACACAAAATTCAATGAAAAATGGGACGGACGTTTATTTAAGCGTGTGAATGTAATTCCTCTTGTAGCGTCGCAGACTGAGAGGTTTTATCTTTTCCTGCTGTACTTCGTAAACTCAACGTCCTGCGTTAAACTCGTATATCTTGGAAATTCACACAGCAAAAGCGTGACAAATCGCCAGTAATATGTATGAGTAAGCAGGCTGCTGTGGCGGTGACTGTATTCGGGAGAACCGAGATCGAGTCTCGTCAAGGTTACAAATTCTCTCTCTAGGTACGTTCTGGAATGTACTAATTATATATAAATTAAAAAAACATGTTCGCGCCGCAAGATAAATGACAAAAAATAGAATATAAATCCTGCTGAACAAAGATTTGCTTCAAATTAACACGTTCGAGGTCAGATTTCTTAATCTAATGCAGATTTCAGAACACAAAGTCGATTATTTATCACATGGAAAAATCAAAATGGGACGCATATTTCCCCATTTGCTGCAACAGAAAGAACCTTGAACGTACGCTTCGCTCCTTACGGCTCAAGTACACCGAAATACAGTTCTATCTATCTATCTATCTATCTATCTACCCATCCATCCATCTATTTACTACATACCACCCTATCTACAAATTCTCTACAGCCCTTGTGAACTTTTGCCGCTTTTTCAGTTTCTTAATCCTATACACAGTAGGTAAACTGCTCGAATAGAGGATCAGCCCGTCGCAAGGCCGCTACCTACACAAAGAACAATATAAACACACAATAAACGCACACAGACATCAATGCCTCGAGAGGGATTCGAACCCATGATCCAAGCGTTCGAGCGGGAGAACACAGTTCATGCCTGAGATCGCGCAGCCACCGTCACTGACGAGGAAATGCATATCAAAATTAATGTGAACGACTCAACACATCATAAAGGAAGGGCCTATAAGGGCAAGGAAAGAATACAATAATTAATATTACTGTGACCAACATTTCTTTTAAACTTCATTATAAAAGGTCGTCAAATTCGAAGTTTGGCAGCCCTTCTCGCAGTAACTTGGCGTATGTGAAGACTGTCCCTATTTTTAACTCTCTTCCTGGGGAAACTAATCCACAGGCCACTCTGGGAGACTCGGCGACCAAGCAGAGCCTGCACACCTAGGATTTCTTTCTAACCACTGATGATAAACGTAAACGTAACGCTTTAGGGAGACGATTCTTCACCTCGGCTCTAGCTTTAGGTGAGTGGTCAGCTTCACGCCCCGGCCGCTTTACTACCGGAGAAAGAGTCCCCGGTACCCACTGTATATGAAGCTCGACAGCCCCCAAAGCCGGTCTGGGCGCTGTGCAATACAGAAAAATCCTTTCCCCTGCCGGGAATCAAACCCCAGCCGCCCAGCCCGTAGGTCGTCGCTATACCGACTGGGCTATAGGTTCCAATATTTCTACGTCATGTGTACGGCTTTTACACAACAAGTACCGTTTGTATTGTAAATATTTAACTTAGAGTACGTATAGGCCCACTGCTAAAGCCATAGACATAAGCAGAAATTAAATGTTTATTTGTGATAAGGGCTTCCCAGTTCGGCGAAACGGCGTGAGAGGATTCCTTGCAGTAAACACGAATTCGGGGTGCTGGTTCTATTAGACGTCAGTACGGAGGTACGCAGAAGAGCCATAGCTGGCTTAGTAAATTCTCAGGCCTCGTAGCCAGAATGCAACACAAAGATTATAATATAGAGGCTGCTATTACATCCTTGGAAAATGTGGCAAATTTAAAATAGTTAACAACAGCAGTAAAATGTAAAGCTGTCTCTGTGCTTAACTAAGCACTACGCCATGAAGATGTATGGGGGAGTGGATTCCTAGATCCACGTATTCTTGACCTCGGCAGCGGTACCCATTGATAGAAGGCTGGGTGAGCCCCGGGACTGGTTTGGAAGACGTAGAGATGACAAAGATCTTAACCCTACCGGGACTAGAACTCCGACCCCTCGACGGTCCAGCCTGTAGCCAGTCGTGCTATCTCAAATACTACTACAGCAATACATCAAAAACAAATTCACAGAGAAATTAAAAATACTGTCATGTGTATGAGTGACTAGAGACGGGGTTTATACGTGTTACTAACAGTTACAGATCGTAACTACATGTGATTACTCCACAATACACCAGACCATGAATTAAGTCTTCTCAGTCTACTGTATCTTCACCGGTTGTCGCCTTGGTAACGGCTTCCAACGCCGTAGCTTCCTCAGTTTCCGTGTTCACAACCTTACTGGCTGGCGACATTCTCCTAACTAAACTCTAGACATTTCCTGCTAATAACACCTCGACACGCACCGCACAGAAAACACCGGTTCCAACAGTTCTATTGTTGCGTCATGCAGCTGTCACACGGACCGCGTACAGAACACCTCTTCCCAGTTAGTCCACTGGTGCGTGTTATGAATCGGTTGCTTGGCAACGAGTGCTGTTTACACAGTCATTACTTATCAACGGGTCTACTTGCTACAATATATTCAACTAACGTAATTTTTTTTTCCTTGGCACTACAACCCCAGTGGGCCACTAACTTCTCCGTTCACTTCGGTTTTTCTAGATCTTAGACATACGGTAGGACTCCTTGGGCGGGTGATCAGCTCGTCGCAAGGCCTCTACCTGTACACAAACACAGAAATACGCAAACATCCATGCCCTGGGTAGGATTCGAAACCGCGATCCCGGTTTCCGAGCGAGCGAAGACAGTGCACGTCTTAGACCGCTTGGCTACCGTGACCGGCCAACTAATGTAATGCTTGCTACATTTCTGTTCATAATCTCTTGTTTCGACGTAGAGATCAAAATATAAAACACATTTAGATATTCTGTAAAAATGTTAAATTTTGTCTCCAGTATGATGGTAAGAGCAGAGACGGGGGGATAAAGTAAGATGTAAATTACCAGCTATATATATATATATATTAATATAAGGATAAGTTTGATAACTTGCACCTCATTTCCGTATAGACAGCATATCGGAAACATGAACCCTATCAGAATAGCCAGAGGGCGTTCGACACCAATGCTGAGGAGAAGGCTTGGATCTAAGTGGGAAGAAGCAACAAGAGGCCTGAAAAAATTACACAATGAGGAGCTTCACAATCTGTGCTCTTTACCAAAAGCCAAGAAGAAGAAGAAGGGAGGAGAATGGGAGAGATGAAACAGAATTGGAGATACATCGTCAGTAATCCATGTCACTGTACTAGCGCAGAATTAGCCTGGATGGAGCATGGAAAACCACAGAACCCCTTAGTAAATGTAGTCGGCATACCTGTCAAGATTCGAGTGTGGCACTTCTGGTAATTTTTATCATTTATACATCATGGTATACCCAGAAACAAAACTTCAAGCCCCATATTCGCAAAGGCAAATTTGTCAGAAGAATCCACGGCCCCCAAGAAGGTAACAGTACTGAGAATGAAAGCATATCCGGTTGCGGGTGTTGATCCGTGAATCTTAAGGTTCGGCCACACAGAGCGCTACGTACGCTATACGAACAGACAAATATCTCCCATTATTGCCAATGTGACTGGCCACACAGACTTCCGTACGCTATGTTCCGTATGTCAGCTGCGTCGCAGAGTGTACACAGCGAACGTAGCGAACATAGCGTAGCGCTCTGTGTGGCCGAACCTTTACAATCACGGGGCCCACAGCATTCACCGCCTCATGACCTATATACTCTTCTCATCTGAACTAGAAGATACAGGAGCCCCTATGCTAAGACCTACAGACGCCCGGGACCAACTGCCCACATCGTAACTTAACAATCCCTTAAGGCGTGTCCACATAACTCGTGCTCGTGCTCGTGTGACTCACTATGCTCGCGAGTAATGTGTACTATATGTCAAGTCACGAGACAAGCAAATTTTTAATTTTTAATTTAAAAGCAATAGCCAATAAATTAAAATACGACTACAGCCTATACACACTACGAGTAAATATACGGATCCTCACGCGCCGAAGCCTGGCGAGCAACTGAAGTAGTGTGGACGAAGATTTACGGGCACAAGTATGAGTCTCCAGACGAGCACAAGCCTGGCGAGCACGAGTAATGTGGACGTGCCTTTACATACGAGTACATTAGGCAATAAGCCAACATTTCCAGACCGCGTGTACGCAGTTCTGTTTTACTGCCATGAAATATCGAAAACACAGCAGAAGCAGACGTAGTAATTTGTTGTTCAAATGTCTCTATGGCGCCTTTCTTCTTTCACCATCCTATATTCTATTCTCCTTGCTTTCTCTAATCTTGGCTAAGCGCCACTGATTATAACCACAGGCTACATGGCCATACAAAACGCCCCAGTTTCAAAGACGGACAATAAAATTCTCATCTGGTGTCAGAAAATGCATTAATCTCTGAAGTTATAACAGAGGTTTGGTGCCTCATTCTGGAGCAATACAGTACTGTAAAAACACATAATTTCCAGAGTTGCAGCCTCTATGTCTCTAATCTGGAGAATCCAGGTGACGTGACTGGAACTGGGGGGGGGCAGTGATATAAAGAGCGGTGCATCTCAGTTTCGCACAGTGCTGTTCTACTGTTCCGGTCAAGAGGGTTAGAAAGACGCTTCGTAACCATACACTGTACACGCGTGCAAAGATCAGTGTAGAGTTCTGACTTGGGAACAGCTAAAAGGCAGAACAACGTAGGACTGTTTTGTATTTTGAAAGGAAAACAAACTCTACATTGGAAATCTCTTACTATGACATGCAGTTTCTTTCGTGTTCCACAAAAATTAATTATGTAGTGTCTGTCTATTGAGCTTCTGTTTGTTGTAATTCGGTTCTCATATAGAGTTTGAGGGTGTTCATGGATACATCGTTCCACAGTCCTGCCCAGCACAAGACTACTCTTTGCGAGCTGTGAGGAATGAAGTCGTAACCATTAAAGGTGCAGAAACATAAATCAGCAACTACTAGCCGAGCCAAAACATTCAGTACACACCCTATAGTGGCTGTGCAAGCTTCATGTCGCTGTCTTCATCCGGAGCAATATTATGACATATGGGCAGTTTCTATGCAACGGCCGGTAAACCCCTCCCCTCTAAAGCACGTGACAACAATAGGGAATCCGCTGTTATAACGAAAGTTATAGCTCGTTGCTAGGCAATTGCGTTGTAATACAAGAATTGAAGAGGTTTTCTATGTGGTCCGCGCTGCGGTTATATAACGAGAATCTCTAGCTAGGAGGATGACGATTACCCCGTGTGGAGGCGGGGTCGAATACCTCCACCGTGACCCTGCGAGTCGTAGGTGGCGATGAAAATGGAAGTCTCAATTCCGAGACAGTAAAATATGGTCGCGAGTCCCAAGGGACTCGGACCCGAGTAAGACTGCGCTGGCAAGGGCCAGCAGCATATACAAAATACAGACCCGTCCTCTCGTCAGAGAAGGCGCCCCACAGAAACAAGCCCGTAACTGTCAAATGGTAATAATTAATATCTGGTCATGCAAGACTTACTGACTGACTGACCATCATTCGCAATGTGACTTTGACTTTGACTTGGACAGAGAATGACCGTGACAATGCGAGTCGTAGAGGCAACGAAAAGGAAAGTCTCACATCTGAGACAGTAAAATATGGTCGCAAGTCCCATGGGACTCGGACCCGAGGAACACTACACTGATAAGGGCAAGCAGCATATACAAAGATAAACCCGTCCTCTCGTCAGAGAGGGCGATCCACAAAAACAAGTGATCAGCTCTCAATCAGTAATAAATATCTGGCCGCAAGCCCCAGATGGGTGCTTTATGCCAAGACAGACTGGCCGACTGACCGTCGGTCGTAAAATGAGACTCAGACTCAGACTCAGACTCAGGACAGAGGATTGAGAGGCCTGAAGGCTCCCAGAGCCGTCAGTCGGTCCCATAGGGCTCGGAGCCAGGAACAATTTTTGCTTGGGAGGACCAGCGGCAAGCAGGCAGGCAGAGAAGTGCAGAGCTGAGTTCAGTAGAGTAGAGATTAGGAGAGAGAGATGCACAGAGCTGAGTTGAGTACAGATTAGGAGAGAGAAGAACAGAGCTGAGTTGAGTACAGATTAAGAGAGAGAAGTACAGAGCTGAGTTGAGTACAGATTAGGAGAGAGAAGAACAGAGCTGGGTTGAGTACAGATTAAGAGAGAGAAGTACAGAGCTGGGTTGAGTACAGATTAGGAGAGAGAAGTACAGAGCTGGGTTGAGTACAGATTAAGAGAGAGAAGTACAGAGCTGAGTTCAGTACAGATTAGGAGAGAGAAGTAGAGAGGTGAGTTGAGTACAAATTAGGAGAAAGAAGAATAGAGAAGTTGAAAGTACAAGGCAAATAATGGAGCATGTCCTAGTAAACTGTGAAGATTAGTGACAGCGCTATAATTTATTGTAACTGTGAAGAAGTGTTCAATAAACCCAATCATCAAATCTAGAACCCAGAATTATTCGTCACGCGTACATTATTGTACTCAGCTGTAGTTATGCGTTGCACAGTTCAGTTCAGTTCAACTGAGCACTACAAAAGTACGCTAGGGGCCACAGTAAGTATGTCTGTTTCCGTCCCTTCCTCCCTCACACTGTAAGTGTCAAGATTGGAGCATCTGTCAGTATTACGCAATTCAAAGCCTCTAAACTTTATTTTAATGGCCACGGGGTGTGTTCTTTGTATGGTAAAAAATAAATTTTTGTATATTATTCTCATTAGCTCAATGCTTTCAAATACATCTCGCACCTATCTTCAATTTCAATCTCCAAACAGTTACTCTCGAGGAATGCAAGTGAAATGAGGTTTTAAAAATGTTCCACGCCCCGAATTACAGCAACAGTTTTAGAGCCATGAAAATTTTAATATGCTGACACTGACAGAGGGCATCAAAGGCTGGTACAGTTCTGGAGGTGCAAATGGACGCCAATATACTTCCACCACAAACTCCGTGTTTATCATGCAGTCCACGTGATCAGCAGACGGTACAGATGCTGAAGTACAGACGTAACAGAGCGGGCAACTTTCCAGCGCCTTAAAATTCGAACACTTTGGCCGAGAGAATATAAAGGGCAGACCAGTTGTGGTGGGAGGGGGTACGATGCTATGAAAACGACTACTCTAGACGACAGATAACACTGAAGAAAACCCGTCCTTCAGACCACTGTTTCTTAACCGCCGGGACGCCTCCCAGTACCGGGCCCTGGCATCAATTATACAGAGCCCTCGTCCGATAAAATAAGAGTTTAGCGGGTCGCGGTCTCACAAAGGTTGAGAACCACTGCTATAGGCGGGGGAGGGGCTTGTCAGAGCTAACAGTCGCTCCATATAAAATACAGATTTATTTTCATACCCCAAACAAGAAAACATTTTATAGAGCTCAGACCGCCTACAGCTTAACGACTATCGCTTCTGTTATGGAAACTGACATCTTTCAGTTACGTTTTTATTGCGTAAATTTGCTTTAAGTCTGTCACCTAACGACACTGTCAGTATCGAGCTCATACAGTGCGACGATTAATGAACATGAAGGAGGTGGTGAAATGAGAATCAGCTAGGGAAACCGAAGTGTTACTTTGTTCACCATAAATCCCACATGACCTGATCTGGTACGGCACCCCTATACACTTAGTGCAAAGATACGTAACAGGTAAAGAAATGAATTGCAATGCTGCCAACTGTTACTTCTAGTCCAGTTATGGAAGAGGATATAATATTAAAAATTGTTATAGGTTATGACACCGAGTAGTTCTAAAGGCGACTGTCAATGTTTCAAAATAATTTGCTGCCAAAATAATGATGGAAGAAACAGGTTCTCCCAAAACGTCAGTTATTACCTACGAAACTGTTTGGTGCCATAATCCGCAAGAACAAAACACTAATTTCCACACCCATGAAAACTTAGAAATTCAACAACAAATTGAGATATGAGGAAACGCATTGTTCTCTGCTCCCTCCCCCCTTTTCTGGTAATTCCATGCGGTTAATGCATTGTGGAAATGCGAACTTAAAAAAGGTGTAAGGTAAAAGGTAAAGTTGTCCCTGTGCTTAACTAATTAAGTACTACGCCATGAAGGCGTATGGAGAAGTGGATGTATAGATCCGCATCTCTTGACGTCGGCACTAGTTGGACGTGAGTGGTCAGCTTCACGCCCCGGCTGCTTTACCCCCGGTACCCACTGAATAGGATGGGTGGACCCCATAGCCGGTCTGGACGACTTGGAGAAAATTCTTGACCGTACTGGCACTCGAACTCCGACCCCTCGGTCGTTATGCACGTAGCCAGTCGCTATACCGACTGCGCTCTCCAGGACTTAAAACTTTACAAATATATAATTTCTTTTAATGCAGAATACATTTGTATTTATTTATTCCATTTATCGTTTAGTTAACGACGTCAGTAGGTCAGCCTCTACAGCATCGACTAGTTTCATAATTAATGACTGGCAGGGATGAAGAAGGAAGTGGTCATGATGTTATTTAAAACTACAGTACTTAAACTCGCGCATGCGCGTCTGTCGACGAGGCATAGCTCCAGCGGCACGTGTTCCCAGTAATAAAAAGGAAGTTGTGTTATGCAGTTGTTGGAAATGGGTCTCTCGACGGGAGGAAAATTACTCATAGTTGAGTATTATTTCCGCTCATACGGAAGTGGTCGCCAGACAACTCGCTTCCTTGGTTTTGAGCGGCCAGATGTTACCGTCCAGAAACCGCTACACAGTACACGTGTGACGCTATGGTCTGCCGTCTCAGCACACGGTATATTAGGCCCCTATTTCATTGAGGATGAGGAAGGTAATGCTCTTACCGTCACCAAAGAATGCTACAGGGACATGGTGATTAGTCATTTCTTCACGAATTGAGAAGGTTCTGTCGTGCAAGGGGCCTTCACATGAATAGACAGTGATATCAACAAGACGTCTTTTCATTTCANGGGGGGGGGGCAGCGATTTTCGAAAAAGGCCCGTAACAGACATTAAATTTGTAAGCTTCCAAAAAATAACAAACTGTAGTTTAATTCCTCAATTGTATTTTTATTAATTTAAACTGACTATATACTAAACCAATTAAATTGTGCGGGAAATCGAGACTCGACAGCCGCTATGCGGCCGCGCGTGCGTACAACTCAGAGGAAACATTGGTTAGGTCAGTCTGCATCCCGGCCAAATTCGAGCGGGGTTATCCACCTAATACACGTCAGAAGCGTTACCGACTGAGCCATCTCTTCTCTGTGACTCTGAGCCCGCCTCAAGAGACATTCTCACATTCTCCCCTCTTCCCCGTACATTACATTAAGTGCAATCGCGAGATTTATGTGCAAAAAGTGGCGTGTTCTCTCGGACTTCTTGGGCATTCTTATAATCTATCACGGAGGGAGCGGGCCTAGCACTGCAGAAGTTATGAAGCTAAAGTTTAAAGATCAGAAACATCACAGCTTTTAGTCTAAACTCACACACAGCTCCTGTTCTGGTTTCTGTGTCAGCTACACAGACACACACTGGCTGTTAACAACTAGAACTACTGGTATTCAAGGCTGTGGCCACTCACTGCCGTCTAAAGGATAAAGGTGTAACTTAATTTGTTGTTTTAATGAAGAAGTGAGGTTATGAAGTACAGCTATGGAAGAGATACACGAAAGGAAGAAACGGCGATGAAAAACAAACACTGGAGATCAATGCTCCACCGTTGAATTTCATGGGACTTTTCCACTTTATAAAATAGATCTTCCTAACTGGCAAGTCGTTTTATAATCGAAAGCAAAGTATTCGTAACTGGCTTACGTTGCGACATACTTCGTAACAACATTCTATAAAAAGTATTCTGACCTAGTTCATTAATCCCCCAACATCCATGGAACTTCTTTCCGTGACTTCAGTATGTTTGGAAATTTATCTCTACAGCCATAAACATAGAAGTCGGGATGGCGCAGTGGATAAATGACGTTAAGGACGGCCGGAGCTCGATTTCCGGCAGGTGCAAGAGATTTTCATCTGCTCCACAACGTCCAGACCGGCTGAAGCCCATCAGCCTACTATCCAATGCACATTGGCAGCTCTTCCTTTTGGGGTAAAGCGGAAGGGGCGCGAAGATGACCGTTCACCTCCATCTACTGCTAGGTCAAGAATGGTGGAACTATACTTCTACTCCCCCATGCGTCTCCATGGCGTGATGCTTAATTAATTACCCACAGGGACAACTTTTTTCCCTGTGGCGCTACAGCCCCAATTTGGGCCTAGGCCTACCTCCATGAAACTCTCCGTTTCACTTCGGTTTACTAGATCTTACACATACGGTAGGACTCCTTGGGCGAGTGATCAGCTCGTCGCAAGGCCTCTACCTGTAGACAAACACAGAAAAACGCACAAAAACATCCATGCCCTGAGTGGGATTCGAACCCACGATCCCGGCTTCCGAGCGAGCGAAGACAGTGCATGCTTTAGACCGCTCGGCTACCGTGACCGGCACAGGGACAACTTCACCTATCATATTTATCTGTAAACATTTATGGCGCTGGATTCAATTAAGCACAAGGATAATTTTACCTTCAAATAACCCAAATTTTGATCTTTAATGCATATTTATTATACATAATCTACAATAAATGTATGTGTAAAGTAAGTATAGGCTCGTGAATAAGTTATTTCCAGTGGAGTCACTCATATATTCGTTAGTGTTCACTTAGTTATCACTGTCATGCTTGTGTTGGTGGTTGTACTCGAGTCTTGTCTGATAAGAGTACCTTTTCAAACTACACGTATGTATAGATTCGCTACTGTCCAGTAGCGTGGTTTTCTAATTTGCTTAAGTATTTGGCACTCCACTTCTTCATTTCACTGAGCACTAGGCTCACTTTAAGTCTTCACGGATCATGTGGTTGTTATGTGCCAAAGTGCGTTCAGAATGGATTGGAAGAGCTGAAGGATTTCGAGGTTGGAATTTGATGCTACCCCCATAGCTGAATTCCACAGGTCCATATGGGTCTGAGTACTGCTCTGTATAGAAGTCTGCTTTCTATTGATAGTGACGATCTTCCCCCGAGGAGCCAGTGCATCTGTTTCGTTTTTGGGTTGTGCTGTTTTCTTGTTTTGATGTGCTTTGTCCATGTCAGCCTTCTATCTAGATCATGCCCAGGTTATTTCACTCCGTTTTTGGGGGGCAGAGCAGCATTACCCATTTACACTGTGGGACAGGTTTGATTGCGTAGGGTGAATGTAATATGCGTGGATTTACTTTGGTTTAATTCGCCATTTCTTCCCCCAGCCGTTGATCTTGCTGATGGTGGCTTGGAGTTTCATTGAGGCTATCGCCGGTTCTTCATGTGTAGCTAACGGATGTTTGTTTATTTCTTGCTAATTATTCTCTTTCACTGTTGGAACTTTTGTGCTTCTAGGACCTCTTCCGTTGACTTCTTTGCAGGATAACCGATCTTCATTGTTATCGCTTCTGGTCCTTTCTTTCTGCAGCTGGGGTTACTGATCTGTTCGTTGCTGCTACCTGGGGTGTATGGATTGTATAACATGGCTGCATATGTTGCTTGGTGTGGTACCTGTCGTCCCTGTGAAGCCTCGTGTGGTGTCTGGTGTGTATGTGAGGCTTGATGAAGAGTGCCCAGTACACACTGGGGGTATGTGCTTGGGCGTGTTACCATTTGGATCACGGTGTTGCGCCCATGACTTATTCGCCACGAAGCCATGCATCGGTGCCGACAACACTGCATCATTAGGTGTGTTGTTTGTTTACTGTGGTATTTGCCTGATGAATTCCGTTCATCACAGTCTTTGTGCCTTGCGTGTGTTCGTCTCAGCGATGGTCACTCAGACCAGCAGCTGTTAACGATAATCTGTCCTGTATGGAGTTACGCGGATGCTAGTGTACAGGTTAATGAAACTGCGCACAGAAGCACTTCTTTACTATTCGCCGTGTTTTACGGAACTTGCCGAACTAGGGAAAAGCTCGTTTCTGCACTTCAACTTATTCTATAGCAAACACCAGAGTGTCAAATCTTTCATTACTGTTTATTAACTCATCACGGGTTGTCGCTTTCATTGTCACTAGACACGTCGCGCTGTTCAGTATTCAGTGCGTGACAAGTACCCAGAATGTCAAAACATAACTACACGTAGTACTGTCGTGTAATTGGACCACAGGGCGAAACATAAGGCAGAGTTCAGCCTACATGACCAGTTATAATTTTAGAAAAATTTAAAATTACTTAACATTTTTTTTAATTCCCTCTAGTAAAAGTTAAAGTTGGCCGGTCACGTCAGCCGAGCAGTCTAAGGCATGAACTGTCTTCGCTCGCTCGGAAGCCGAGATCGTGGGTTCGAATCCCACTCAGGGCATGGATGTTTGTGTGGGTTTTCCTGTGTTTGTGTACAGGTAGAGGCCTTGCGACGAGCTGATCACTCGCCCAAGGAGTCCTACCGTACGTGTAAGATCTAGAAAAACCGAAGTGAACGGAGAAGTTCATGGAGGTAGGCCTAGGCCCACTGGGGCTGTAATGCCAAGAAAAAAAAAAGTAAAGTTGACTCTGTGCTTAACTAATTAAGCATTACGCAATGAAGGCGTACGAGGAAGTGGATGTATAGACCCACATTTTCTTGACCTCGGCACTAGCAGGAAGTGAGCTGTCAGCTTCACGCTCCGGTTGCTTTACCCCCGGCGAAAGAACCCCCGTTATCCATTGGATCGGAGTCTGGGTGGGCCCCAGAGCTGGTCTGGACGTGAAGAAATTTCTTTAACCTATAGGGACTCGAACTCCGACCTCTCTGTCGTCCAGCCCGTAGCCAATCGCTATACCGGCTGACTGGACTGCATGTAGTACAAAGATGTAAACACCCTAAAGTCTTATTCTTCTTCCTTTGAAGACGAATTAGGTACTCCGGTCTATTACTATTCCGAATTAATCTGAACTTATGTATCTTACAGATAATGGGTAGGACCCTTTGGGCAAGGGATCAGCCCACTGCAAGGACTCTATTTACACAAGACAAACACAGGAAAAACACATACCTATGACTCAAATGGGAATCGAGCCCACGATCGGGGTGTTACGGTTGGGCGAAAATATTTCGTGCTTTACACCTCTCGGCTACCGATCCACTCGGAAGCATTAAAATTAATCAGGCACTGTTATGTAATTACGGCTGGAAGGGTGAATATTCCTTCTTACCTGCTTGGCTTTAGCCGGATTCTTTGACGGTACGACATCGTAGCTGTGCTGTAAAAAAAGAGAAATAAATATTAGCCAGTGGCGAGATACACAGGAATAAAAGTAATTTCTTATGAGTGCGTCCTCAAGCAGATGAGTCGGACGCCCTTCTCATCAAGTAGGGCCCGTCACACAACATTTAAGTGCACTTCACGCATGCGCATGACCCCACTGTCGAGGCGCTTCAGGGTTCTGCCGGATACTGTCAAACTCCATTCTATTATTAACTGAATGGAGAGACGTCCTCCTTTACAAACTAACAGAGCCTCAGCTACCGAACAAATTCCTTGCTTTTACGTATCCTGATAATTCATTACAACATTTAGAAGAGCCCCCCCCCCACACAGCCAATGGGATCTCTCCTGGGCCGGACCAATGAAGTGAACGCCAACCTACGCTATTTAAATTCTAACGTAATACAAATTTCGTATCTAGGCTTAGATCTTCCAACTGTTACTCCCATTCAGATCTTCAGACAAAATTTTTTATGCATATCTCATTTCTTTCATACGTGCCCCATACTCACAACATCTTCGATATTTTATATTATTTCAAACTCATAACAATTCTGTGTAAGATTTGAGGCTTTCACGGCGGTGACTATGAAGAAAGCAGTCTTCTGGGATTTGGCACCGTGTATATGTGGTGTTAACCGACGTTTCGGAGGAACGTATCGCCTCCATCTTCAGGGTAGAAGAAAAAATATAAGAAATCTGCA